>NC_041399.2:204520925-204820925 GCF_900747795.2 Erpetoichthys calabaricus | reverse complement strand
GAAAATGAAAACTGAAATTACAAAGACAAAAATTATTAATATAGACCAAATTCACATTAATAACTTGGTGCCTGAACTGAAACATCTTATTCTTTACTGATCATGGGCTATTTTCACTTTTCAGAGGAATTTATTTATTAATATATTAGTAAAAAATGCATGTGTCTTACATGCTATGAGCATACAACTGGATGACTAGACCTGCAGATTGTGTGACATCACTAATGTGACATTTTTTCATTGACGATTTGATATTGTTTGCAGTTCTCCAGTACTGATCACCATAGGGCCCCATTCTACCAGAAATGCTATCTTTGTTATCCATAAAAACTTGAGATGAAAAATTTTTCTCAGCTATCACCTCAGACCACATAGGGTAACATAAAAATCTATATTTTTGAGAAAAGAATATTCCATTAGTAGCTGGAAATTACAACTTATTAAAAACACATACACCAAGATTTAGATGTATTATTTATACTGAATTACCTAAACACATTTTTCCCATAAATATTTGGACTTGTCATACAGTTTTGCAAACAGCAGCAATGTTTCAATAAAAGTAGCTCAAAGGAATATATATAACATGGTGAATTATTAATGTAATGATTTTTAATATGGTTATTAAAAGCTTCCCAGTCTGTTCTACTTGAAATGTTTAAAATAAAAAAGCTTATTTTTTGTAATAGAGCACATTTCACAACTGCCACAAATTCATAGCAATGTTATCTATCTATATATATAAAATTCTTTTCGCATTTGAAACGGAAATTACGTATGACCACGTGATATGGAAATTACGTATGACCACAGAACATATTATAATACAGGAACTAATCACTTAGTTTGTGGGCACCATTTTTATATTGTCTTTACGAATTGTTATTATTTGTGTGAGAGTTATTTTACTGATATTGAAAAAAAGTAAACACAAACACGCGGATCTATTCCACAGAAGTACACCCCGCGTCGTCCTCTCCCAGCCCTCCTCTCTGGACTACAGCGCTGACCCGTCCGCTGCCAGGTGCGTTCTGACAGAAGTTTTATTTATTCGTCCACGTGACTGTTGCGGAAACTGCCACATTGTAACTTTTTTTTAGTTGGTAGTACTTGATAGTAGAAGAGATGAGGAAAACAGCTTTGCGCCTTTCTACTTTTTAACTGCGGCGAGCTGTAAACAATGTGCGTGAGAACAAAGTGGACGCTGGGAGGCGCGGAATGTCAGGCTGCTCCGTGGGGTCGACAGCTTCGCAGTTTCGGGGCAGTGTCCTCTCTTCTTGCACTATTTGTGACACTTCAAGTGCCCTGTTGGCTCCTGGAAGAGTGGAAATCTTTGCGAATGAGTGTAATCGGCACCATTGAAGCAGGACTCTGTTTGTAAATTACCCCGCACTATTACTTACTGTCCCTTAAAGTGAGTTTGGGTCACTAAAACCCCGCAACATTCAAAGTTCCTTTTGTGATGAATTATTTTAACAAGTAAATCACAGGCACGTAGTGCAAGGTTGTCAGGCAGAAATTTAGACAATCACATAGAAAATGTAATTTCTATACCACAGCAGTCGTGTAGCACCTTTCACAAGGGATCTACTACTGAGAGATAATCCAAATACATTCTAGCTGTTAGTACCACTTACCTGTTGTGTTATAGCGCCTTTAAAATGTAGTTTACCCTAAACCACTCCAGTAGTGCTCAATATATCTTTACTTCTTAAATGTTAATGTTTTACTGTTTAATAACTTATAGACTACATTTTATTTTTTTCCCTTGAACTCAGTGAGCGAAGCCACTGGGTAATCAACTAGTAGAACATAAATGAAAGTGTAATTAATATATTATCAGCCTAGCAAAGTTTAAGACTCCATGAAAAGCACCAGACACACAAAAATGAGATTTTGTTAATCTAATAAGAAGCTAGACATTGAATTCTACAAGGCAGGTGCCATAAACATTAAGTACACAACCGATTTCAGACAGTGACAATACCGAGTGCTTCCTAGTGTTTGTCGTGTTGTATGACTTTACCTCATTTTTGGTATTTAACTAAGGGCTGCAGTTTTTTTACCCAGTCATTCCGATAACAGAAAGCATCCCACTGGGGGAACTACCACACAAATACCCGCATGGCAGGTTAAGAACTGTAGTAAGTGGGACAGTCCTGACAGGGACCGGGGAACCTTGTCCATTCTTTGAAAGACTTCAGAATGACCCACAAGTGCTTCCAAGGTGCAATGCTGTGGCACCCGGAGTACTCCCAGGTCCAGTAGAAAAAGGCGAGTCTTCTACTATAGAGTAGTCAGAGTTGGGAGGAGAGTGGATGAGACTAGGCGGGAGGTGTGGAGGGAAACAAAAAAAACATTATTGTAACATACCGTCATGGAAAATGATTTGAAGGACTGTAAAGGTGCTCTAAAATAAAAACATCTTGTGTTTCAACCCAGGACTGTGCCATGAAGTTGTGTCCCGGGGTTAACGGGAACGGTGGCATCCACTACTTGTCACAGTAAATATTACTTTCTCATGCTGGAAATAACTCTTTCAACTCACATTTTGGATAAAACAAAAATTCACCTTGTCACATTTTTGAACAGTTTTGACAAGAACGGGCCATTCAGCCAATCAGCCTATTGATCCTACCCACCTAATTTCAACAAATGACATCAAGCAGAGCTTTAAAGGTCCCCAAAGTACTACTGTCTACTGCACTACTTGGTCACTTATTTCATAAGTCTATGGTTCTCTGTGTGAAGAAAAACTAACATTTGTATGAAATGTACCCTTAACAAATTTCTATCTGTGCCCCCATGTTCTTATTGAGGTATTCATTTAGAGTAACTTCTGGGACTCAACATACTAATTTCCTTTGTAACTGTTAATAGTTCAATCTTGTCACTACCTCATCTCTGTTTGCTAAAAAGCGTCAACACTTTCAATCTTTACTCATAACTCTCAAGTCCTCGACTCGGCCTAGTTGTTTCTCGCTGGACTTTCTCTACTGTTATGTCTTTTTTGTACAATGGGAACCAAAACTGGACACAGTGCAGCAGAAAGGGCTTCATAAGTGTGTTACAATGCATACTTATAACTCTCTTGAGTTGTACTCCACACACACACACACGGGGTGCTGTATAACCTAACATCCTATTAGCCACCTTAATACTTCTGCACACTGGCAAGAGGTAAAAATTGTAAGAGTCCACTAAAACTTCTTGATCCTAGTCATAAGATTTACAGTACATTTAAGTTTCCATCTTACTTCAATCTTGTAACAGTTTTCATTTAATTACATTACAGTAAATATCATCTGCCACAAAACTGCATTCTCTTCAGGTCTGCCTATAATGATTAATCAGACTCTACTTTAATTAGCCATTCCACCATCATCTGCAAACTTCATCAGCATGTCATTTACTTCCTTATCCAGAATGTTTATGTACATTAAAACAGCAGCAGCCCCAGCACTGCCACTGAACATTGACAGCTCAACTGTGGAGGTCGTCAATAGCACCAAATTCCTGAGTGTCCACCTGGCAGAGAACCTCACTTGGCCCCACAACACCAGCTCTTTAGCCAAGAAAGCCCAGCAGCGGCTCTACTTCCTGCATAGGCTGAGGAAAGCCCATCTTCCACCAGCTACTCGAACAACATTCTACAGACAAACCATAAGAGCATCCTAGATAGATAGATAGATACTTTATTAATCCCAATGGGAAATTCACATTCTTCAGCAGCAGCATACTGATACAATAAATAATATTAAATTAAAGAATGATAGCAATACAGGTGAAAAAAACAGACAATAACTATGTATAATGTTAAATATTAACGTTTATGAGCAACTGCATCACTGTCTGGTTTGGAAATTGCACAGTCAGGGATCGCAAAGCCCTACAACAGACAGTGAAGACAGCAGAAAAGATCATCTGTGTCTTTCTTCCCTCCATCATGGACATTTACACCACATGCTGCATCCGCAAAGCCACTAGCATTGTGAATGATCCAACACACCCCTCACATTCAACTCCTACCATTGGGAAAAAGGTACCGAAGCATTCGGGCCCTCACCACCAGAATGTGTAACAGTTTCTTCCCCCAAGCAGTCAGACTCTTGAACACTCATATATGAGATATCAATCCAGCTCATGTGTTCCGTTCTGCAGTGTTGCACATGGTTGCACAATTGACTCACATGCACCTTGTTATGTATTATGTGTCTTTATGTTATGTGTCGTGGATTCTTCGTTGTCCTGTGTTTTATGTAGCACCATGGTCCTGGAGGAACGTTGTCTCGTTTCACTGTATGCTGTACTATTGTATATGGATGAAATGACAATAAATACTCTTGACTTGACTTATGAGATCACCTAATGAGTTCAGAAACAGTTCCTAGATAGATAGATGGATAGATGGATACTTTATTAATCCCAAGGGGAAGTTCACACAGAGTTGCCAGATTTCCAAAATCACAGATCGAGACAGACAACATTTAGAGCGACCCAAAAAAAGATGTCAAGGAACTAAGGAAGACAAATAAGTAATTTAAATTCAATTATAATTACATATATAAAACATGTATAATCTAAATACATAACTATATGTAAATAAGTACATATATAAAAGAGTACATACTGTATATAAAGTAGTCACAGAATAATCACTTCACTTTCAAGACAAATTACACACAAGCAGCCATGATGAGCATGAGAAACGTACACACAATTCAAACACTGATTCAGCTGACAGTTACACCTTTTATTCGTAAAAAGAGTCATGACAGGCTGTCAACAGAAACTTAGCAAGCCTCTTTAAATAAATATTCAATATAAAAATTGAGAAGAGACAGACCATAGCCAGAATAGCACATTCAGAAGACGTAGTATGCAATGAAGCACCAATCCAAGTTGATTTCCTGGGCTAAAAAATGCAAGATACAAAGAAACTTTAAAAGCTAGCATAAAAGAAGCCTAAGCCACAGGAGAAAGAACACCTGCTATATAACCAATGCTGATGTAGATAGTGTGCAAGGTCTTGGCTATTTTTTTTTTTTTTTTTTTTTACAGACTGTAGCGTTATCTTTTTTCCAGCCATAACATGGCCCTCTATTAATGTCTCAGGAGGCTCTATGGAAGACTGCAGTGCCATGGCAGCCCAATATTATTTCCTGCTTGCATGCCGACTCCCAAGTCATCTTCTAAACATCTTACTATCTTTTACATCTGTGCTAAGAAATGTTCTTCCAGCACTGAATGTCTAACAGAGGACAGCATTTTGAACTACATGTCTGTAATTGCCAAGACCTTGGACTATCAGTTATCTAACTTTGGAAATTCATAAGCTTCAATACTGTACCTTACTAGTATATATATATATATATATATGTGTATCTTTAAAAATAAATCTTAGGGTCATATGCATGGTATTTTTGCATAAGGACAATGAACTGCATTCTAATTATGAAATGTGATATTTACATTATTGTTATTACTACCTTTAAACAGGAACAGCAAAAAATCATTTCACATGAATCACTTGATTTTCGTTATTCTTGCACTGCCACATGTACCGTATATGCTCGCGTATAAGTCAGGTCTTGAAACCCAAAAAAAATTGATCATAAAATCAGACCCTGACTTATACGCCCATTCAAAAATGCAATACTTTTTTTTTTTTTTTTAACATCTTTCTTACTCCAATCTTGCACCAGTTTCTCAGATACATCAAATTTTGTCGCAGCAGCGCAGTTACCAATTTCTTTTGCCACTTCAACATCTTTTAATTTAAAACCAGCTTCATATTTTCTTCTGATTGAACACTCCATCATAGATAAGGGATGCTCTTATGATAAAGGTCTATGAGAGTGTGAGATGTAAAAAAAAAAAAACACAAAACAGAGCAAACGTCGCTTCGGAATAGTTCGGGTATTACCGTGTGGGTCACGTAGGCACAATACATAGAAAAAGAAAAAAAAAAAAGGCAGTGTGCTCCATGGTTACTCTCTCAGGTGGGCGTTAGCATATCGCAATCTCTTGGACCAATATCACGAGTTTTCCGCATTCTACTTATACGACTGACATTATATAATAAAAGTAAAATCAAGCTCCTCTTATCCGTGGGTGAACTTACAAAACGTGAGTATATACGGTACTCACATAGAAAAGCCCCTTTTTATTTGTTGAACTAAGAACAGGCCTGCCAGTTTATGCCTTCCTACTATCTCTTGCTGGATTTTATTTCTAGGGATAGTAAGTCTTCTCCAGATCTCCCACTGCCTTTTATTTCATCACCTCTCACATTTATTTAGAATTTTAGAATTAAGGAATTCCTTAAGAACAGACTTGCCAGTTTAGGCCTTCCTACTATTTCTTGCTACAATTTATTTCTACCTGCTTGTACTTATGCCTCTAGGGATATAAGTCATCCCCAGATCTTTCACTGCCTTTTATTTCAACATCACCTCTCGCATTTATTTCAAATTTTAGAATTAAGGAATTCCGTATTGCCTTGTGCAAGTAATTTGATTTGCTGAGGCTCACGTATACAATATTAGGACAATAACAATCATCAGTTCCTGAAAGTCCTCAAATCATCAATTTAACAAAACACTCAAATTAATGTAGAAGTCTCAATGTTCAAGATCTTAACTCCATGCAAAATATAAGGAAAAAAAATGGGCCAAATAATTTAATAATTAGTTCAATCAAAGGAAGCAATTGGTGACTGATTGAGAAATTGATTGGAACAAAAACCAGAAGCCAAAGGGCCCTGAGGACTGATAGTTGAGAATCACTGAAGTAAACAGTTACATAAAGTAACAGAGGCGATTTATTGTATAGAAGTAAGAAAGACAGTAATGCAGAATATATTAACACTAGCCAACCTACGCCGCATAATTATGTATTGATGGGTGAACAGGGCGGGCCAGCAGGCGTTCTCGTCCCATGGTCTTAGAGTTGGTGGGCGGGGCTCTGTGAGTTGGCGGGCGTGTCTATGTCGTGCGTATCCCATGATTGTCTCGCGTGCCCTGTCGGCTGCTTAGTGAATTATACATATATAGATAAATGTGTATGTATGTGTATAAAACTGTTAGAAGGGAGATTTACTATGTAAAATTAAATAAACAGAGTCACACAAAATAAATACTTTAACATAAATGTGTAAATACACAGCGGTTTCCTGGCATAAGCAAGCAATGTGACTGCCAGGGGCTCCATGGCAAGAGGTGCAGTGACAGGGCAGGCAATTGCCTTGGACCCTGAAGTGGGTGAGGCCCCCCCAAGGGCTGTCCATTTAAATAGGTGCTCACTGCAATGAATTCTAAGGGAATTCCTTTTGAAGCACAGAATCAACGTGCTAGAATGACACGGTTGGACACCCTTAAAAGGTGGACCCCCTCAAACTGTGCTAAGAGAATGTCAGCATTTGTGATGTTACTTATGCAGTAACACTAAATGTAATCAGAGCCAAAATCATAACTCGAAGAACATTTACATATTTGGAAGCAAAAAATTGGAATCACGTATGAAGTAGGGTGTGTCTTGCAAGAATCTCATGTTCTATGTCCCCGCAAGACGGTCCTGGGACAATCTCTTGGCACAAAGTCTCATGTTTAAGGTCCCCGCGAGACGCTCTGTGGCCAATCTTTTTCGTCTCGCGTGTCTTTTAAGTGTCTTCCGTGATCTTGACGTGAAGATCACGTCTCGTCTCCCTAGTCATTCTCTCTCCCAGGATTTTTTTTTTTAATAATAAATAGATAGATTATATATATATATTTATTACACACACACAAAAGGATCGTTTGATATGTTAGAAATTTAACAATGAGATGACACCACAATTAATTTTGGTTACTTTACGGCTAGCACTCTTCAAACTAGGTCAGACCAAATTTCAGAGAGACGTGATGCACTGTTTATGTTCTACAGAAGTTTGAAGTGATTTTTTCCCAAAAAAAAAATGGAAAGTTTAACTTTCTTTTTTACCATACTTATCAAATGACCCTCATTTATTTCTGCACAAACACCCTGCAATTAACCAACGTCTGTTTCAAGGATTATCCCTACCGTGTGTCCTTGCAAAGACAGGCTCCGCCCTTCCCTGTGACCCCACTCTTGATAAGTGGGAATGGAAAACGAATGGATGGAAAGAAGGACAGAACAGAGACTAGTTAAGTGACATGACCAGGGTAACACCGTGAGAGGGAACTGGAGATTAATCCAGCAGTCTTATGTTTTAAAGTACAAGGCATTCATTAGGCCGTACCCCATACTACCTGCCTATAACAATTCACCAAGTTACACACAGCACTGTATCTCTGAAAGTTCACGTACATCTAAAAGGAATTTGCTGCCTCCAGCCTGTTATGTGGTTATGCCTCGCACTGGATATGAATAAACATTTGCTGCCTTGATCTCTTAACTTTCATATGCTCAGATGCATTTATTAGACACAAATAATCTTCAAGGTCTTCAGAGACTGTTATAAAAGAACCTTGACCAAAATAATTGGTTACACAACTGCAGAAAAAAGGGAAGAAAGATTAACCAATCAATTCAAAGACATCTGTGCAAATGAAGAGTGTATACACCAGGAATGTTTTTCTGAAGGTTTATTGTCTAATTTTTTTTTTTTTTTTAGAGGTTTCTCTTGAGAAAGAATTCCACAATAAACATGGAGGACAATTAAAACCTCACCACCTACTAGGTGAAAATATTCACACTCAACTGCCTCACTCACTCTGTTCATATAGAAAATCTTAGTTTTCAACAAACATCCCCATACTCAATTATAGACTGCTGCAATTAGACACAACGATGACAAAATTTACCAGAAGAATTATCTGTCAAAACTGTCTTCCTCACAATAGCAGAGTGTATACCATCTGCTCTTGCACATCTACAGTGCCCTCCATAAGGCTTGGATCAAAGACATGCTTTTCCTAGATTTACTCCTATGCTCCACAGTTTAAAATTACAAATCAAACGATTCAGATTAAAGTGCACATTGCAGACTTTCATTTAAGGGGATTTGCATACATTTTGGTCACAACATATAGAAATGACAACACCTTTTGTACATGGTGTCTAACCCCCAAACCCCCCCCAAAAAAAACTTGGCGTCACAGGTGTTTGATTCCTTGCTTTATAAGATATCTCTTATGGCTTCTACCCTTGGAGTCTGTAGTTGCCACTGTATAACCCGAGGACAACAGCTGTACCAATGAAAATCAAAGAAGCCATTATGAGGCTGAAAAAAGGAATAAAAGCATCAGAGACCTCAGTAAAACCTTGGGCTGACCCAAATTAAGTGTCTAGAATATCATTAAGAAGAACGAATGCACTGTAAGGAGATCATAGGTTTGAATCCCGGGTCCTCCCTATGTGGAGAGCGCTTTGAGTAATGAGAAAAGTGCTATATAAATGTAAAGAATTATTATTATTGGTGAGCTCAGTAATCGCAAATGGACTGGTAGGCCACTGCCGATGACAGAAGAATCCTCACTACGACAAAGAAAAAGCCTGAAACACCTGTCTGACAGAACAGAAAGAATCTTCAGGAAGCAGATGTGGGTGTGTCAGAGACGACTATCCACAGAAGACTTCATGAACAGAAATACAGAGGTGAAAGTGCAAGATGCAAACCACTCGTTAGCCACAAAAACAAGATGGCCATATTACAGTTCGAGAAAAAAAAAAAAAAAAAAAGGACTTCAAAGAGCCTTCAGAGTTCTGGAAAAAAAGTCTTGCGGACAGACAAACGAAGATGAACCTGTACCAGAGTGATGGCAAGAGCAAAGAGTGGAGACGACAAGGAACTGGCCAAGATCTAAAGCACACCACCTCATATCTTAAACATGGTGGTTGGAGTGTTAGCTTGGGCATACATATACGGCTGCCAAGGGTACTGGCACACTTATCTTCACTGTAATTGCAGACGGCAGTTGCACAATGGATTCAGAGGTATAATGAGCCATCTCATCTGCTCAAGTTCAAGTAAATGCCTCCAAACTCATTGGGGCGGCGCTTCATCCTAGAACATGATAATGATCCAAAAATACTGTTAGGCCACGCAGGAGCTGTTCAAAGCTAACAAATGGAAATTTCTTGAATAGCCAAGCCAGTCACCCAATTGAAATCCAATCAAGCAGGCCTTCAATATGCTGAAGACAAAACCCAATGGGACAAGCTCTTGAAACAAACAGGATGGATGGATGGATGGATGGATGGATGGATGGATGGATGGATGGATAGATGGATAGATAGATAGATACTTTATTAATCCCAGGGGGAAAGATGGCTGCAAGAGAGGTTTGGCAGAGCTTCACCAGAGAAGATACTCGGACCTGGTGATGTCTATGAACTGCATTCTTCAACCAGTCATTGTTGTATATCCCTTGCATGCAAAGTGCAAAACATGATGGTTTTAATATACCTGCCATTGCTGTGTCTTAAACATTATGGTGCCCTGAAATGGGGGCCCACGTAGAAGAAGTGTTGTAATTTCTATATGGTGTGACCAAAATGTATGCAAAGACATTGCAATGTACACTTTAATCACATCCGAATCGTCTGATTTGTAATTTTAAACTGTGGAGCAGAGGGGTAAATGTTTTGTTGTCCCAAATATTATGAAGGGCACTGTATTTTTTTTTCCTTTTGGGTTAACTTACCTTTTAATAAATTAGACAGAGCAGTATTCTTTTCTGGGTCAACACATTAGCTAATATCCTCATATATGAGGATGCATGCAGGAACAAGTTGTGTTAAATTACCTGCCCTGAAGCTGGGGAAAGGTTCTTGGAATACACATAAGCAATGATAGGATCTCGAAACTCCTTATTGTGGAATGCAGATCAAACTGTCAATAGAAATGTTAAAAAAACAAAAAAAAAAATGGACCCCTGTTTAAACGTAAGCAACAGAACACAGCCATCAGCTTTCAGTATCTTCTATAGGTCAGCTCAGGTTGAACGGTTTGGAGACAAAGCCAGAGAGGTGAGATTGCGTTGGTTTGGACATGTGCAGAGAAGAGATGCCGAGTATATTGGGAAAAGGATGCTAAGGATAGAGCTGGCAGGTATGAGGAAAAGAGGAAGGCCTAAGAGAAGGTTTATGGATGTGGTAATCCTCAATATTTTATTATCCAATAAACATATGAATTAGCTATTCCCAGAAGTGATGTATGAATAAAAAAAAAAAAAAAAAAATTAACCTCTATAACATAGCATGTCAATGACAATGTCAGTTGTATGGCACCTATAAATATCTGGGAGTGCAACTGGATGATAAATTAGACTGGACTGCCAATACTGAGGCTCTGTGTAAGAAAGGACAGAGCCGGTTATACTTTCTTAGAAGGCTGGCGTCCTTCAACATCTGCAATAAGATGCTGCAGATGTTCTATCAGACGGTTGTGGCGAGTGCCCTCTTCTACGCGCTGGTGTGCTGGGGAGGCAACATTAAGAAGAAAGACGCCTCACGCCTGGACAAACTGGTGAGGAAGGCAGGCTCTATTGTTGGCATGGAGCTGGACAGTCTGACATCCATGGCAGAGCGACGGGCGCTCAGCAGGCTCCTATCAATTATTGAGAATCCACTGCATCCACTAAACAATGTCATCTCCAGACAGAAGAGCAGCTTCAGCGACAGACTGCTGTCAATGTCCTGCTCCACTGACAGACTGAGAAGATCGTTCCTCCTCCACATTATACGACTTTTCAATTCCACCCGGGGGGGGGGTAAACGTTAACATTATAAAAAGTTACTGTCTGTTTTTTCCTGCATTGTTATCAATCTTTAATTCAATATTGTTTTTTGTATCAGTATGCTGCTGCTGGAGTATGTGAATTTCCCTTTGGGATTAATAAAGTATCTATCTATCTATTTTAGTTTGATGCCAATATTGCAAGTGATTAGAACATCATTAAACAAAATGAACCATTATCAAACCCACTGAATTCAACAAGAATAATAATAATAATAATAATAATAATTCTTTACATTTATATAGCGCTTTTCTCACTACTCAAAGCGCTCTACACACAGGGAGGACCCGGGAAGCGAACCCACAATCTCCTTGCCACTCTCGCCACTCGTTGTATCGTGTATCTTGTGTATGACATTCCCTCATGACTGAAATGAAACACAACGGTAAAAGAAAACACCTTTCATTGAAAGCAGGGGATTTAAACATCAGATTGGCACGTTACATCTTTGTTCAGGCTGATGTAAATTTGGTAGAACTGCCATTCAGTGTCTGTAAAATGACGTGAAGGTGAAAGAAGTCGGCACACAACAAAGACATCATTGTATATTAAAGTAGGCTAGGATTGCAGGATGTTTTTGCGTGCACATGCACACACACACACTTAATTTAGTAAGTCGTTCCCTCAGACAAATGTAGTAAATTGCAACATTGTTTCATAAATGCATCACTGCATTCACTGGTCTGTTTGAACTCTGCTGAAAACAGTGATCCCCTGCTATATCGCGGATTTTTCTGTGGAACACATCTAATTTTCTATCACGGAAATCTGCAGTTTTATAGTGATCATTTTTTATGGGTTTTTGACAACTTTTATGTTGAAATAAGCATTTTTCTATGCTAAACTATTAATAACAACAATGTATTACTGTAATTATAACTTATATATACCTGTACTATATATAAATAAAAATGGAGTAAAAATTCAATAAGTGTGTACTTTGCAGCCAATTCATAACAAAGCATATGGTTTTCAGCAGTCACTACGTGTGCTAGACAAAAGTTCGTTAGAACAATATTATAATTTATAATAACTAACGTATACGTAACATTTAAGCAATACACTCATGAGAAGGAAGGAGCCATTATTTACAGTCATTTCCACCCATCATCCCACTTATTGTGCCATTCCAGTACTTGCTTGGCAACCTGTGTAGAGAAACCCCAGGATTTGGATTCACATCAACCATTGATGAGGACATATACGGTGAAGTCGTTTTTGTATTGTCGGGAGGAAGCAAGGTATCACATCAGCCAGTCATCAATATCCGCCGGACTTTTACAGCTTTTTGACTTACTTATCATATACATTTCATCTGCTGTTTATTATAAATCTGCGTTCATGTTTATGTGCTGTGAAAATTTGTTTCTTGTTTAGGGGCAAGGGAGGGTTTTTGTAAATAGTATTATTGTTGAATATCTGTGCGCTTGTGAATATTGTATACCAGTAACGGCGTACTGCACAATACCGTACAGTGAATAGACTTATAGTTTTCCTCCTCTTTCTCTGTACGTTTACCATTCGTTTGCTCAGAGGTTGATGCGCTTGCTGCTTCCTGAGCAGCTCTTCTTTTCTCCACCCTAGTGGCCTGCTTCATCTCTTCTTTCATCGGCATCTTTTCGTGTTAAAACCGATTTATTCAGTGCTTGTGTTGCAATTTCTTAGTAAGTTTTAGCTTAATTTTTCACTTAAGCTGGCACTTAAGTCTTCAATCTGCCTCAACAATGATTTAAGATATGAAGAGGAAGAGGAAGTGATGGCGAAGGTGGTAGGGATGAGAATGGTGCCCATACGCATGTGCCGCATGGCCACTCTACTGCGCGCTGCCAAGAGTTGATTCTATAATAAAATAAAATAAAAATAAAAAGAGGAATAACCTTGGAGGTCAATCATCAATATATAGATATAGATATATATAAATATTCAAAGGTGTCATTGGGATAGTGGTGGTTTGTGTGCACTTACATATTATTGGATATTCGTCTGTTCTCGTATGCATATACACTTATCACTTACAATATATCCAATGTGAAATAAGCACACGAAGAACAAATTAAGGGTTGGGATTTTTACGCCCCGTATACTGTAAATCAAAATACCGGTCAAAAATAGTTCAGCAACTCAAAATTTGACAATTACAGCAGGGAAGGATGGACATGTTATATTGGCAGACAGGAAATAATGTGTGAGGGATGATAGGGAAGTGTTGCGGTGGTTTCTGGGAGTCTGACGTCATCAGGGCTCGTCCGTGTTTACAAATGCACCCGGAAGTGTGCGTTTTCTTGATATGTCCGGGCGCTCTTTACGGCTCCGCCGCCTCGGTCTTTCTGAGGAATTAAAGAAGCAGAGGTTAGTACACTGCCGTAGCTCCCTCGTGGGACGTTTTACGCAACAAACCGGGTCGCTCAGCTGCTCCCTAATCGCTCGTGCGTGACACCACATTTGATTTTACATTTCTGTCTACTATTTGCTTGTTATTTCGTCGTGTCAGGGGAAAAAGAAAAAAAAAAAAAAAAAAAGGACAATCTGTAAGGAGTGCGGCTTGTTATCGTCTTTAGAGTCTTCAGGCTGGCCGAAGCAAAAGTCTTGGTAGTGTAGTTGCCGGTCTGGAAAAAGGCATCGGTTATTACAAAAGACCAACACCCAGGGTATGTTTTCTCTGCTGATGACATTGTGTTGTATAGCACAAGGAAGGCGGAAGTGGAGGAGAAGTTGGACGAATAAAAGAAAAATAGGGGACTGAAAATGAATAGAACACAAAATAGTTGAGGTTTAACGATGATCAGGATTCAGAAGTTAGTCTGCAGTGAGAGTTACTGAACAAATTAGATGAGTTTAAATACTCAGGATCAGAGGTAGCCCAAGATGAGAACTGGATACAAAGATAACCTATAGAGTTCAGTATGGATGGAACAACTGGAAGAAAGCATCAGGAGTATTGTGTGATAATCAAATAAAGGTGGGGATTAAAAATAAGGTTTTTAAGACTGTGAAAAAACCAGCAATAATGTATGAAGTTGAGACACGGGCAGTAAAGGGAGTGCAGGAGAAGTTGTTGGATGTGGCACATATGAGAAGTTTTGAGATGAATGTGTGTGTGGTATAGCGGGTCCACGGCTTGAAAAAAAAAAAATTCGTATAGTCATCTCGTTCTCCATGGGCGAGATTGCACGACCACGGGGAGTTCATGAGGTAGTTGGAGCGAGTCACACCTAGCTCTAGGAGCTAGTTCGCCCCACTGAATGTTCTATTGGAGTGGGGTGAGCAAAGCAGGTGTCCTCCCGAGGGATCTGAGGAGCGACTGCATGAGCGTGAAGGATGAAAGGAGGAGAGCCAACCTCGGACAGTCTGGCAGTGATGTCCTTAATGGAAGCCAAGACAGAGGTCAGCTGAAAGGAGCTTGTGGCTGTTGGGGCTCCACCAGCTGCAGGTGCAATGGGGGAGCCGGGGAGAAGGTGTGCTGAGATCGGGATAAGAGACACTGCATTTTAAACTCGGATTTTAATGGATTTATTTATTGAACCTGATGCACTGCACTTTGGACACTGTTTTGTTGGTTTTAATAAAAAGCACTTTGGCACCTTTTGGAAATATCCCCTGGCTTCATTAGAGAATTGTCCTCATATGTCAGCTAATCTCGGTGACATTACCGATGTTGTCGGGTTCAGAGCTCCCCGAAGTTGGATGGGAGCGTGGAGAGAACCGGCATCGTCACAGTGTGAAGTTACAAAGAAGGACAGAATTAGGAATGAGACAATCAGGGGTACAACAAAAATGGGAGAGATAGTACAGGAAAGTAGGTTGAAATGGTATGGACATGTGATGTGATGAGGAGATACAATGAATAGGACAGATTAAAATGGAACAGAAAATGAGGGCGGCCAAAGCAGAGGTGGATGGATAAAGTAAAACAAAATTTGAAGGAAAAGGGCCTAACTGGGGAGGAGATGCGGGACAGAGCTGCATGGAAACGGTTGATCAGGCACATGAACCCCACACTGGTGCGGGAATAGATGAAAAGGAAGTAGATGATGTGCTAATCAACATACAACACACCTTATTTTACTGTAGTACAAATATTTTATGTTAATATTTACAATTATGGGTATTTGTGTACCAATTTGATTTTTTTTGCAGTATTCTGTTTACTGAATGCCTAATAATAACTAACAGCCATGACATTTCTTTTGTAAAAATTTCATATTTTAGGAATATTCCAAGGCCATTGAACCTCTTTTTCTACGGAATGATTGAATCATCAGCTTGTCAACTATGCCAAAGACCAGGATTACTGGAGCACATTCTCACATGTTGCTAAAAGGTCCTGAGAGTGGGGTGTTATCATTGGCGCCACAACCAGATGCTCAGAACAGTAGCCGACACCATTTGTATAGCCATACCCCAAAGCAAGCAATCCCATCCATGCAGAACAATCGTGTCCTTTGTTAAACCAAGTGAGAAGGCACATAATCACCAATGGAAGCAGCTGGGTATTCTGGGAACTACCAGAAACTGGCAGCTGATCAACCACCTAAGTAAAATGCTTAAACTTTCTGAGATCATCTCTGTGACCTCTACTACCATTATTATTCAGACATTTCCCTGGGAAGACCGGATGGAAGGAGGTGCAAGAAAGGAAGAGAGTCAAGTATCATGGCTTGGTTGGAGAGTGACACTTCAAGGGGTGGTATGATCACAGAGAGTTAGGATGCAGAGGGTTTGCTGGGCTATCCCTCAGCATGGCCCTTGAGTCAACTGTCCACAACAGACACTCTTAAGAAGACAGTCATCAAAAAATATCACAGAGGAGACAGAAGCAGAATGAACCACGGCACAACACGCTTAAGACACAATTTGGGGCCTGATCCATCCCAACTAGGTTGCCCACGTCAGGGTGTATGATGTTCAAAAGACCCAAAACACCCTATGACCCCACGTAACATCACAAGATGCATCATTTAACACATGGTGAAGCATGAATTCACAATATACGTAAATGTATTGTGGGTTAAGCAACGATAATCGGCAGCCATACCATGTGCACTTCAGATCAGGTAATCCATGCGAGACTAAGCATGTTTATGGTCTGGCCAGTCCTTGGATTGGAGACCAACCAGGAAAAGCTTTGGTTGCAGCTGGAAGCGACGTTAGCAAGGCCAGCTAGCCTGTGGTCTCAATAGGGCTATAAAAATGGTGCTGTCCTTTGAATGAGATGTACAGCCGAGGTCCTGACTTTCTGCGGTCATAAAAGATCCCTGGGTATCCTTCATAAATAGTAGGGTGTATCCCGATGTCCAGGCTAAATTACCCACCACAACCCAGTCACTATGGCCCCCTAATCATCCCGTTTCTAACTGGCCAACTATCTCTGACCCTTTCACTGCTTAACAGCTAATTTTATTGGAAAGCATACTGACGCGATATAGCTGCCATCATATCCTCTACTGGAGGTGGTTAAAGTGGCTCCCTACTCACTATGTAAAGCATGTGGAGTAGTTTGAAAAGCACTATAAAAATGCAAAGAATCATCATTATTGCCAAGTGTATTGTCTCTCCTGCCTGATTTTCATATATAGAGACTGTAACACACACTGGTCTACACTTAATATTTGGTTGTGAATGAAACAGCCATTATTCACTGCTGAATTTAATTTTCCCAGCTACACAATCTTATACATTTAGCAGTGGTAGCTGTTGTAGTAATAGTTAGTGAATGCATGACAAAAAGTATGCTTTTAATAACAATACAAAAGTTAAACTAACATCTGCTATTATGTATACTAAGCTACTACACAAAAATAGGTGATGCCAACACTGCTGGCTCACAGCTAGAGGTGCCCATACTGCGTTGTCGTCCTAGTTACTTTCTGTGTGGTGTCTGGATGTTCTCACTGTGGACAAGTGGGTTTCTCTGGGTTAGCCCTACATTCAAAAAACCACCCGTTAGGTTAACTAGTGACTTTGCTCTTAGACGAGTGAATGTGTCCTAACATGGACTGCTGTCCAATTCAGGTTTGGGTCCTTTTTTAATGCCAAATCTGGCCAGATACATTACAGCTAATCATTTCAAACAGAAATATTAGAATCAAAAGGCTAAAATGAATATATGGTCATACATCTAAACATGCTTTGATAATTACTGTAATAAACACCATCTTTATACTTTGCTCTTTGAGATTTAAAGAGCACTCCTTGAGAAGCCTGAAACTAAAAACTTTACAGTTAATGGGGCAAGAAAAAGAAAAACAAAAGTAAAACGCAGAATGCAACATTTCCTGGTATTTAAAAAAGGATTGGTCAAGTGGAGATTAGAAAAGAGGAAATGAGCTTTTCTGCTGGCATCTTAGACAGCAGAAGCCAGGCCCCCCTCGCGCATCACGTTTTTCGCGTGTGAGGCTGGTTTGTCCAAACTGATATTGCTGACTGAATATAAAAGTTAATCCTCCTTAGCACAGATGTTAATCCCCCCGAGAGAGTTTTGCTTCAATGTTTGTTTTCCCTACTGAATGAGGATTTCTTTTTGCTGTATTTTCCCAGAGGAAAATAAAAATGCTAAGAATAGAGTCATAACGCTGATTGCTTCAGTTAGTGTCGACTTACTAAAACACATAAATAAGATGACACATATTGACAGATAATGACAATTCCAGCTGCAAAGTGAATTTAGAGGTTTTTTTTTTTTTTGTGGGATATGGATTCAAAATATAGTGCATAACAACTTTATACTTTAGTGCTTTTGTGAATTGGCTCCATAATATATGACTGCCCTAAAAATAAATAAAAGAATAATTAAAAAATTTCTATTCTATCACTATGTCCCTATTGACAAAGAATTCCTAAGACAAGCTGGTACAAGCATACATTCAAGTTTTGGAAGATCTTTTCCATTGTGGGGCCCGGAGAGCTTCAGTCCTGAGCGGCGACACGCAAAATAGCAAAAACCAAAACTGGACTCCACTGCAGGGCACATGCACACGCACACACATATTATATATATATATATATATATATATATATATATATATATATATATATATATATATATATATATATATATATATATATATATACACACACACACACAGTCATATGAAAAAGTTTGGGAACCCCACTTAATTCTTTGGATTTCTATTTCTCATTGGCCGAGCTTTCAATGTAGCAACTTCCTTTTAATATCTGACATGCCTTATGGAAACAGTAGGATTTCAGCAGTGACATTAAGTTTATTGGATTAACAGAAAATATGCAATATGCATCATAACAAAATTAGACAGGTGCATAAATTTGGGCACCCCAACAGAGATTTACATCAATACTTAATTGAGTTTCCTTTTGCTAATCTAACACCCTCTAGACGCTGTCCTCCTATAGTCTTTGATGAGTGTCTGGATTCTGGATGGAGGTGTTTCTGACCATTCTTCATACAAAATCTCTCCAGTTCAGTTCAACTTGATGGCTGCCGAGCATGGACAGCCTGCTTCAAATCATCCCATAGATTTTCAATGATATTCAAGTCAGGGGACTGTGACGGCCATTCCAGAACATTGTACTTCTCCCTCTGCATGAATGCCTTTGTAGATTTCCAACTGTGTTTTGGGTCATTGTCTTGTTGGAATATCCAACCCCTGCGTAACTTCAACTTTGTGACTGATGCCTGAACATTATCGTGAAGAATTTGTTGATATTGATTTGAATTCATCCGACCCTCGACTTTAACAAGGGCCCCAGTCCCTGAACTAGCCACACAGCCCCACAGCATGATGGAACCTCCATCAAATTTGACAGTAGGTAGCAGGTGTTTTTCTTGGAATGTGGTGTTGTTCTTCCGCCATGCAAAACGCTTTTTGTTATGACCAAATAACTCAATTTTTGTCTCATTAGTCCAAAGCACTTTGTTCCAAAATGAATCTGGCTTGTCTAAATGAGCATTGGCATTCGACAAGCGACTCTGTTTGTGGCGTGAGTGCAGAAAGGGCTTCTTTCTCTTCACCCTGCCATACAGATGTTCTTTGTGCAAATTGCGCTGAATTGTAGAACGATGTACAGATACACCATCTGCAGCAAGATGTTCTTGCAGGTCTTTGGAGGTGATCTGTGGGTTGTCTGTCACCATTCTCACAATCCTGCGCATATGCCGCTCCTGTATTTTTCTTGGCCTGCCAGACCTGCTGGGTTTAACAACAACTGTGCCTGTGGCCTTCCATTTCCTGATTCCATTCCTTACAGTTGAAACTGACAGTTTAAACCTCTGAGAGAGCTTTTTGTAGCCTTCCCCTAAACCATGAGATTGAACAATCTTTGTTTTCAAATCTTTGGAGAGTTGCTTTGAGGATCCCATGCTGTCACTCTTCAGAGGAGAGTCAAAGGGAAGGAAGCACAACTTGCAATTGACCTCCTTACATACCTTTATATATCTCATGATGGGACACACCTGTCTATGAAGTTCAAGGCTTAACGCGCTCATCCAACCAATTTGGTGTTGCAGGTAATCAGCATTGAGCAGTGACAGGCATTCAAATCATCAAACTGACGAGGGGACCCACATTTTTGCACAGTCAGTTTTTCCCATTTGATTTAATTTCATACAACTAAATTCTGCTTCACTAAAAATCTTTGTTCGGAAAACACCACAGTACTCAGATGTTCCTAGGAAATGAAAGACGTACAACTGTTATCTTTTTTGTTGAAAGGAGAGTCAATTATTATGCAGGCTAAGAGGGGTTCCCAAACTTTTTCATATGACTGTATAAGGACAGCTTAGCTATTAGCTAAACAAACGGTCTTGATGGACTGAATGGCATCTTCTTATTTGTCAAATTTCTTATGTTTCTTGAAATTAATCTTTAAATCGAAAAGAAACTTGGAAAAGTTACTAGCATTGTAAAAGCTTTCCAAGAGCTGTACATTCTATAAAAATGTTAATCGTTTTATTGTGCCTCAAATGCAGCTTATCTTGGGAAAGAAAAAAAAAATTATTATATACTAGACAAAGAGCCCGTTTCGACAACGTAAGATGAAACAGGCACGAGTGGAATAGTATAATATATAATAAGTATAAGCACCACAAACCTGATATAGGTGTATTGAATGAATGCGTAATTAGGCCTTGAGCTGTAGTCGAAATCGCCTTTCAGGCCTCTAGAGCTTTAATCGAAGTCGCCTTTCTCTTTGAATTTTCGCAGCTGTAGTCGCCTTTCTCTTTGAATTTTCGCGCCCGTAAATCCACCTCCTGCCACGATGTCGGTTTCGTAAGGTTTTTCGGGCAGCTGCGCAGAAGGCGACTGCGCATTCGGCTTCGGACATGCGCAGAAGGCGACTGCGCAGAAGGCTTCGGACAGACGTGAGTGAGTGAGTGAGGAGACTGGCGAATTATGTATTAAGATATATATATATATTATATATATATATATATATATATATATATATAATATATGGTTGAAAACAGTTTTACTGTCAAATAATGCAAAGAGTACGCAACACATGTTTCGCCCTAATTCTGGGCTCATCAGGCATACACATTCACCGCATCCCCTCTCGGGAATCGAACCTCGGACGTCAGTGCTAGCGGCGAAGCCCCTAACATTGCGCCACAGTGTGTGGTTCGTTCATTTGACAGCATGTAGATCAGGGTAAATTATATATACATTTATTGCATTCGTAGACTTGAGTCTTGATGACCTGAATTGTGTGGGTACTCTTTGCATTATTTGACAGTAAACTATGCAAAATATATATATACACACACACACACACACACACACACTGTACACATACACACAAACACATACAGAGTGAGAGTGAGAAAGAGAGACATTCCCACGAAAATACTTCATATGTTTACTTAACAGTAGGTGTATGAAGAGGTTATAGATAAAGAAGGAAAAAAGAAAAAAATAAAAACACTATGTTGGTATTTACATGTTAGTGGGATAAAACATTTCCTTTTAATTTTGAATACATGCCTCCAAAGAGATGGTTATACAGGTTTGCAACTTTTCTCCAGCTGCAAAAAAGGAAAAGACTGCCAAAAACCAAGCTGCTTCAGAAATTAAAAATAAATGTAAAAACTTCATGGTGAATTTTACTTCTGCGTCTAAATATAAAATATTTGGACAAGTCAAGGTCTTCTGATCACCACTCCCACCCCCTTCCCTCAGTTACACCAAATGGCTCAGCACAAATTTTTATGAATGCTTTCAATCAGTCAACAGACAGCAACTTCCTTAATTGTCAGACAAATATATGACATTGTAAAAATTATTAGTATTGAACGGATAGAGAAAATGGAAATTCACCACATGGCAGTCACAAATCTCATCTGTGACAGGTCAGAGAAAAAAAAATAAATGCACAACTGATAAGAACCCCACAGGAATATACAAGCCATGGTCACCAACTACAGTATATATTGTGCAAAGCTAATGCTTTTCATCATCTTTTCACTGGTAGGCAGCACGTGCCCTTACAAGATGCACAGTTCTGCTGCCAGGACCAATAACACAAAGGTAATGCTAAATCACCCCTTGGGCTCACCCAGAATACCAGAGGCACTACCTGCCTACCTATAAGGTCTTTTTCCAGGTCAATTTCTGAACCTAAGCTCAATAAATTAAGTGGGTGCAGCATTTATAATATTAACAATCTAGCAAACCCCGACTTCTTTGTGTAGCGATGGAGCTGCTACGCTTATAAAATGAGGGATGGACGAAATGAGGCCAACATGCAAGCCCTACAGAATTTTCCACCCCAACACCCAAATATTGAATAGAATGACAAATAGAATAGAATATATAATAGAATGACAAATGCTATTTAGGCAAAGTATTAAAAGAGAGTCATGAAAAGGCTTTTATTGAAAAAACGTATATGAAAATGAGAGAAATAGAAAATAATGTATAGGACTTTCTTATTGAGGAAAATGAGAAAATAAAATATGAACCTACTTGTTGCCACGTGACATTAGAAACGTCATTAGCTGGAGTATTTTATACTTTTCTGGTTTGTCTTTTGGCACTGCATAGAATGCCTAGAAAATGTGTGACATATTAATCATTTCATACTTTGCCATCCAATCTCCCAATCCGACCTGTCACTCTAATGTCCTCATTTCTAATCCTATCCATCCTCGTTACACCCAATGCAAATCTTAGCATCTTTAACTCTGCCACCTCCAGCTCTGTCTCCTGCTTTCTGGTCAGTGCCAACGTCTCCAACCCATATAACATAGCTGGTCTCACTACCGTCCTGTAGACCTTCCCTTTCACTCTTGCTGATACCCGTCTGTCACAAATCACTCCTGACACTCTTCTCCACCCACTCCACCCTGCCTGCACTCTCTCTTTTTCACCTCTCTTCCACAATCCCCATTACTCTGTACTGTTGATCAAGTATTTAAACTCATCCACCTTCACCAACTCCACTCCCTGCGTCCTCACCATTCCACCATTCACACAAATGTATTCTGTCGTCTTGTTCCTACTGACCTTCATTCCTCTCCTCTCCAGAGCATATCTCTACCTCACCAGGGTCTGTCTCCTCAACCTGCTCCCTGCTCTCACTACAGATCACAATGTCATCAGCAAACATGATAGTCCAAGGGGACTCCTGTCTAATCTCATCTGTCAACCTGTCCATCACCATATGAAGACAACAATACAAATTGCATTTGCATCATGCGGATAAAAAAAAAAAAAACTCATAACACGCATGCTGGGTCTTGGACAGATTTGTGGCAGATGAAATTTACCATACCCTTATGCCAGACAACTTCATTGTTTCTCCCCTACTCCCTACACTAGACCAGAAGCATTAAAGTTTGGTCCTGAAGGGCCACAAAGGCTTCAAGATTTTGTTCCCAGCTAGAAAGTATTCAGACCTCTTCACTTTAAGTTAAGTTCGCAGGTGATACCAAGATAGGTGGATTAGCAGAATATTTGGAATCCGTTACATCATTACAGAAGGACTTGGATAGCATACAGGCTTGGGCAGCCTTGTGGCAGATGAAATTTAATGTCAGTAAATGTAAAGTATTACACACAGGAAGTAAAAATGTTACATTTGAAAACACAATTTGATGTCTGAAAGTATACTGTATCTTATGATAACAATTTAGGAGTCCTAGTGGACTCGGCACTATCAACTGGCAGACAGTGTTCAGAAGCCATTAAGAAGGCTAACAGAATGTCAGGTTATGTAGCGCCTTGATGTGTGGAGTACAAGTCACAGGAGGTTCTGCTCAAGCTTTACAATGCACTGGTTAGACCTCATCTTGGGTAATGTGTGCAATTTTGGGCTTAAAAAAAAAAAAAAAAAAAGTCCAGAAAGAAGATTAAGAGGGGACAATATCAAAGTGTTTATGAAGGAAGACTATAACTTTAAAACGAATTCAGCAAGACCATGGGGACACAGTTAGCAACTTTAAGGGTAGGTTAGTAGTATGGTAGAAAGCAGGACTTTAGGGAATTTCAAAACTCAACTTTATATTATTCTGGATAGGGGGAGCGAGCTTTGTTTGGCTGAATGGCCTGTTCTCTTCCAAATTTATATAATGTTCTATAAACTAACATTTACTTGCTGAAATTCTCAGTTTCCACTATGGCATTACAACTTACAATGTCTGTATTCACATTAAATCTTGGTTCTTTAATATATTAAGTGATTCAAGTATAAACAATTTGCCTTTTTCAATATACAGTAAAAGCTGCGATATTTAGCATATGTGGAAATGGGTAGGAGTCAGATTTCAAAATATGGCAGATATTAAAACATTATTCCTGTAATGTACCTTAGAGTAATGTTTCTCAACCACTTGGTCACGACCCAAAGCCGCTGGAGGATCGCGAGTTACTATTGTTTTTATTGGTAGTAGTCGTGAGTGGGTTGTGCACTAGGTTGCTGCTCTGACAATTGTGCTGGATTCCCACTCTGATGTTTATGCTCGATTCATCAAGAGGGAACAACAACAACAACCCATGCCCACTCTGACGATCATGCTCGAATTACCAAAGGGGCCCAATGTCCCCTTGGCGGGTCATGAAAACACTACCATGGGAAAAAAAAAAAAAAAAAGAGGGTCAAAACACCACAAAGGTTAGAAATGCTGCCTTAGTGAATACACTAAACTTAAGGATAACCTCCTCCATTAGAAACTAAAAAATGTAATAAAATCAAAATAAATAAATAAACCATATCCATGTTTTAGTATACAGAACTGTGTGTCCATTGATTCAAGTAAGGGCATTTTAATTATTGATAACTCTGCCAGATGAATACTTTAGAAGAGGGCGCTATATCGTTGAGTTAAAGAAAGAAAAAAAAAATACTCCTCGTCTCTCAGTAATATTGAAACCGATTATTTGTCTAATTGTGAATAATGATGCATAATCAGTTCATAGTCTAATGATTTTATGTCATAAATTTACTGTACTGGCTGTGTCCCGCGGCACCAACCACATAGAAGTGAAACAGGATGATGAGGAGGGCATACCCAGCTCCCTACTCCTGACGTCACACTTTCCCCTCCCCTCGGCCCGCAGCCTCTGTCTCGGATTAGCGCGAATATATCACTCCTGCAAGCAAACTATGATTCTTAATGCCATGAGAGAAGTCGCAAAATCAACCGGAATGTTCAAGCAAATTATAGAAAAAAAGCCGATCTGTTAAATAGTTCTCTCGTGAAAAGCGGACAGATATACAGACATTGGATTTTATATTATATTAATATCTCTATATATATATATATATATATATATATATATATATATATCTATACATATACACAAGGCATTCGTAGTCTAAATCACAATCTGATTGTATGGGTGGTTATCTACCAGGTAACGCTTGTGGTTGGTCAACAAGTCGGCTAACATCTGCCACGGTGCCCTTTTTCAGTTGTGAGAAGCAGATCATAGAATGGTTGAAATAGTTTTACTGTCAAATAATGCAAAGAGTACGCGACACGTGTTTCACCCTAATTCTGGGCTCATCAGGCGTACACACTCACTGCACCCCCCTCTCGGGGAATCGAACCTCGGATGTCAGCGCTAGAGGCGAAGGCCCTAACATTGCGCCACAGCGTGTGGTTCGTTCATTTGACAGCATGTTGATCGGGGTAATTACATTCATGGCATTCGTAGTCTCAATCACAATCTGATTACCTGGTAGGTAACCACCCATACAATATATTATACATATATATTTATATTTGCATTACTTGACAGTAAACTATTCAACCATTCTATGATCTGCTTCTCGCAACTGAAAGAGGGCACCGTGGCGGATGTTTGCCGACTGGCAGCCCAATCACAAGCTTTACCTGGCAGGTAACCACCCATACAATCAGATTGTGATTCAGACTACGAATGCCATGAATATATATATATATGTGTGTGTGTGTGTGTGTGAAGGGTCTTTAAACACAATTCCTTTGCAAAAGGAAAGCTGTAAGTGTCTGGAAGTATTTTAGCAACTCATCAGCAGCCATCGGCACTTAATCAAACCCTCATTGCCTGCTTACTGGCTCACCATCTGCATTGGAGTAAATAATACAAATGTAATTAAAATGGCCTTGAGCTTTCTAACTTCTTTCAACCTGACAGTGCCTCATATATGAAGTGCTGAATAAACCGAAAAACAAGACAGACCACAATAGATTATCCCAGTAACATCAAGTTCCAGGAAAGGAGCTACCCTAGATGTCACATGGGGCACCTTCAAGAACCACAAACAGCAATTTACTCTAGGACAATGGGGCAGTTTCAAGATAGCAATTAATACAGACAATGGAAAAAAATAAAAAACCATGAGGAAATCCACATAACATGGAGAATATTCATGTGAACTGGGAATCAAACTAAGATGTAATCTCCGTGCATTTGTAACATAACCCGCTGCTCATTTGTCTGTTTTTCTGAACTTCTTTCAAATCAGTGTTTCTACAATCAGCACTAAAGAAAAGGCAAAAGCCTAACCTGGATGAAAATGTAGCCCTAATCCCCAATCTAAAAAAGTACAGATAAATGAAGATGTTTATTTAATATGCTGGTTACAAAGATGGGAATTCATGCATCAGTTTCTAATAGAAGAGACTGCTGTAATTGATAGTCTCAAGCGGTTGAAATCATCTTATTTGTTGCTTCCAGATAATTCAAAATGGAGTTGCAAAGATCATTAGTACAACTTAAGCCCTATTTGAAGAGCATTAGTTTTAGTTTCCTAGTGGCTAGGATTGACTCCAGCAGGCCCCCATGACCCTGTAGTTAGGATATAGCGGGTTGGATAACAGATGGATGGATGGAGACCTATTTATCTATAAAAATCATTGCTTCCATATTGGAGCATACATTACAATTTCAAGATGGCACTCTACGAAAGGTTTCGGGTTAAGTAAAACAACTGCGCGTGACCCGAGGCTAAAGGACCCCAAAACTGTGGAATGATCTGCCTGCTGTGTAAGAGATACCAATTCATTCTCCCCATTTAAGCTCACACTAAAAACTGACTACTTCAGTCTATTATAACCCAAGGAGGAAGACACCCCATTAGTGACACGTGATACATCAGTACTTAAAGTACCAGACATAATTTTTTTTAAGGAAATATTTGTGCTGCCGCCTCACACTCCCCACTCACCAAGCCCCCCCCCCCCCCACTCTATAATATATGTATATACTTCAAAAGGGCGAAGCATTTGCATCCCCTTTCCCTTGCTCTATCACGTGTGAATATCAGATCTGTAGGAAGTTCACGGGAGGGTCCCCCAACTCCTCATTATAATACACATATATCAGTTCGCTCTAAACTCTGAGCGGAGCGTAGTGTATGTTTTCCAGCTGGGGGGACAAAGCAACAGGGAGTGGCAGCAGAGGATTTGACATCCATTATTTGCTCTTGTATTATTTTGGTACCAGTACTGTATTTTATTATCACTCCAACAAAAGTAGCCAGATGGCCCAGCTCATCAGAATCATCCACTTTAACAAAAGGACAAGCGACAGTCTATCTGTGTCTCTGTCCGGTTCCTATGTCTCTGTCATTCCAAAAGATGGTGCCAACATAAACATTTTTAGTTAACAAATCCATTGCATCACAAACTGTTTTTGCAAATCCCATACCAAGTGGCATATAACCTGTAGTGCATTGCAAATTTAAATCCTGAGGGCAATATTGATTACTTAGACTTCAAACTGTCTTAGATGGGTAGCACACTTAGGAACCTTTTTTTATATTATATATATATATATATGAATGGAAGAGAAGGTCTGTGATACGGTTTGCATATTTGCAGCTGGAGATCCACAAAGGGAGAAAAAATGAATCACGTATCATAAAGTAGATTTTATTCCTGAGCTTTATATATATATATATATATATATATATATATATATATATAAATAAACCGTAACTCATGCTCTAGGATTTATTTTCTCCAGTAATGTTGACTGGTTTTCATTTTCTCACCAACACCATCAATTAGACAGTTCCTCTTTGTAAAGTTAACTGATTTCATATGGTCATGATTTTGAAAATTCTGAAAAGTAAATTCAGTGACACACAAAAAAACATAAGGAAGAAAGGTCTAGAATAAATTTTCAAGAAAATCAATGGTTAGACAGACCAACAACTAAGGCAGCCACCTAACTCTGAAAAGAAAGACCTGGAGGATAACTGGAGTACCCAGAAGAACCGCACAGAGACACATGGAGAACATGGAAACTCTAAGCAGAAAATGAGGTGCTGGATTTTAGCCTGGTATGCTGGATCTGTTAAGTGGCGGTGCTAATCACTGTGCACTACTGTGCTACCTACGCTACATATACATTAACTGCATTTCAACTAAATACAGTAATCCCTCATCCATCGCGGGGGTTGCGTTCCAGAGCCACCTGCGAAATAAGAAAATCCGCAAAGTAGAAACCATATGTTTATATGGTTATTTTTATATTGTCATGCTTGGGTCACAGATTTGCGCAGAAACACAGGAGGTTGTAGAGAGACAGGAACGTTATTCAAACACTGCAAACAAACATTTGTCTCTTTTTCAAAAGTTTAAACTGTGCTCCATGACAAGACAGAGGTGACAGTTCTGTCTCACAATTAAAAGAATGCAAACATATCTTCCTCTTCAAAGGAGTGCATGTCAGGAGCAGAAAATGTCACATAGATAGAGAAAACAATCTGTAGCAAACAAATCAATAGGGCTGTTTGGCTTTTAAGTATGCGAAGCACCGGCGGCACAAAGCTGTTGAAGGCGGTAGCTCACACCCCCTCCGTCAGGAGCAGAGAGAGAGAGAGAGAGAGAGAGAGAGAGAGAGAGAGAGAGAGAGAGAGAGAGAGAGAGAGAGAGAGAGAGAGAGAGAGAGAGAGAGAGAGAGAGAGAGAGAGAGAGAGAGAGAGAGAGAGAGAGAGAGAGAGAGAGAGAGAGAGAGAGAGAGAGAGAGAGAGAGAGAGTTTGTTTTTCAGTCAAAAATCAATACGTGCTCTTCGAGCTTTTAAGTATGCGAAGCACCGTGCAGCATGTCGTTTCAGGAAGCAGCTGCACAAAAGATAGCAACGTGAAGATAATCTTTCAGCATTTTTAGACAAGCGTCCCTATTGTCTAGGTGTGCGAACAGCCCCCCTGCTCACACCCCCTACGTCAGGATCACAGAAAGTCAGCGCAAGAGAGAGAGAAGAGTAAGCAAAGAGTAAGCAATCTAGCTTCTCAGCCATCTGCCAATAGCGTCCCTTGTATGAAATCAACTGGGCAAACCAACTGAGGAAGCATGTACCAGAAATTAAAAGACCCATTGTCTGCAGAAATCCGCGAACCAGCAAAAAAACCGCGATATATATTTAAATATGCTTACATATAAAATCCGCGATGGAGTGAAGCCGTGAAAGGCGAAGTGCGATATAGCGAGGGATCACTGTATGTCAAATTTCATAAATTAACTACATTCACATTTACTGGCAAATGACTACTCAACTGTATTAAAGCTGCAGAAATGTATACTGTGACAGGAAAACAGGAATATTTTCCTTAGCATATTTTGTGTTACCCTTTGTACATCCATCTATCCATTTTTCAACCTGTTGAATCCAAACACGGGGTCACGAGGGTCTGCTGGAGCCAATCCCAGCCAACACAGGGCGCAAGGCAGGGAACCAGTCCCGGGCTGGGCGCCAGCCCACCACAGGACACACACACACACACAACAAGCACACACTAGTGCCAATTTAGAATCGTCAATCGACATAACCTGCATGTTTTGGACTGTGGGAGGAAACTCACGCAGACACGGGGAGAACATGCAAACTCCACGCAGGGACGACCCGGGAAGCGAACCCAGGTCTCCTAACTGCGAGGCAGCAGCGCTACCACTGCGCCACCGTGCCACCCTACTTTGTACATTGTTTTGTATTGTTCTAAAGAGACAATTTTTCCATGGCAAGCCTGGCTTTTTGGCTAAATATGAATGGAAATCATTAAATAAAAAAATTGTTTCGTTTTGCATGTAAAGTTAAACTGTGGAAATAAATTATATGAAAGTCTGGATGGTAACTATCTACTCAGAATTGTATAACCTTTTGTAAATGTCAGAAAGAATAAGTAACGACATAATTCCTCAAATATGACAGATAGATGCAAAACACACTATATGATAGATAAGATAGATTAGAAAGGCACTATGTAATAGATAGATAGATCTTTAGAAATATATCTTGCATCCCAAGTGAACTAAATAATGGGTGTCAGTGATGCTAATGCAATTAAAAAGGTTTCTCTAATAACCACTGGGTATTTAAAATGACTAATTAATTAATGGTAAGCGAATGGAGTTGAGATAAAGGACTGGCTGCTGAAAAAGGGCTTTGGAAGTATATGTAAATAAATTAAACATCAATCATTTCAGAGTGAATCCTAACTTTTGACTGGTAGTGTATATTTGTATCTGCTGCTGTCACCCTGCAACTGCTTTCATGGTCCCCAGGAATTTGGCTATCAAAGTGATTTTTGAACTGTGGATTTTTGACCACCAACCCCCCTCACCAGTCTGAAGGCTCAACTTGTTAAATTTCAGAGGGGAGTGGGCCAACGCAAACCCCCTTCAAAAAATTTCAACAATTCATTTCAATCCTTGAAAATGATCATCGATTGTTACAGAGGAGATCCTTCCCACCGTCCAAAAAATGCTGTCAACTTAATTTGTGACTCTAAATTTGCGAGGAGAAGTGTATGAACCGGAGTTCGGACCCAGGGTTTGGTTTAGGATTTGGCATCCACTGCCCCTTGATAATTGAAAAACGTGACTTCTGAAAAATACTAGAGGGACGAATTTCTCAAACTGAAAATTGACCTTGTTTTGTGAATCGAAGGAACTCTGTGAGATTGAGAAGCACAAGATTAGAAAAGCACGATTTGACTGCGATGCGGGCAAAAGCACACTTTGCTTCGCTTTTAAACGATCATCTAATTACACGTTTCGGATGCAAGCTGAGCTTCAATTTACACACCTGGCGGGTGAACATTAAAGGCACACAAGAGGAGGTGGATTGCTGACACGTATGTGCAGGTATATGGCTTAATGTGGCACAACACGTTAGCGGAGAAATCTACACTCAGTCACTGGGTGGGGAGGATAGCGGGGACACAAATTCGGGCAATTCAGAAATGAACACAGCAAAAGGAGAGTTAAACTATGCCTCCATACGCACACACAGAGGGTGACAGCCTAGCGATGCCCTGCCACCGATGCCAGCAAGCGCCCTGTAGGAGCGAGCGAGCACTCACACCCATCCGCTGTCTCAAAACACGCAACAAACGGTACCCCGCCCAAACCGGACGAAAAAAAAAAAAAGATACCACGTTTGAACACACCAACCGCACAACGATATCGCCTTCCCCCCTACAAAATATGGGGTTACCCCTACACCCCCAATAACCAGGCGGTTGTGTACACAAGAGCGGGGGGCCCACTCCAACGCTCTAAAGACACGCCCTCGTACAAGATAAACGGTAGTAAGCTCAACACGGCAACACATTCTATGAATGAACAGGGGGGCTGGGCGGGCTGCAGCCTCTCCCAGTGAAACCAGTAAGCTGTCTTCGCGGGTCCACAAAGACACAGAGCGCCGCTCTGTCTCGCTCACCCTTCGCGTTCCTTCATAATTCCCCTTACCGCCGCCAAGCCCGTACGACTTCACATTTCCTGCAAGGATTCCCCCCAACACATCTCTAGTAACCAAGGGGCTCGCTCGCTTTAATTCCTTCAACCTTTTCGTCGTTTTCGTTTTCTTACCTGGACATAGTTGTTTTCACAGTAATCAGCTACCCTCGTCAGGTTCTGATAGCTCTCGATCAGAGCTCTTTTTCCAGCTGGGATTTCCTCCTCTAACAACATTTGCAGTTCTGCCATCTTACATCCCCTCTCTACATTTCTTCTTCTCCTCCTTCCCTTTGATTAACACACACGCTCAGTCACAGTCAGTGAGAGAGAGAGCGAAACAAGCACAGCCCCACAAGACAAGCCGCTCCTCCGCCCGGTATTGTGGGATTCCTGGCCTCGCTTTCGCCCACACAACGCTAACCCGGAAAAAGATGTGCGCCCTTCAGTGTTGCATCATGGGCTTTGTAGTGTTGTGAAACGTGCCTAGATAGATAGATAGATAGATAGACAGATAAGTGCCTTAATAAGCAGATAGATAGATAGATAGATAGATAGATAGATAGATAGATAGATAGATAGATAGATAGATAGATAGATAGATAGATAGATCCTCCATTGGTATGGCTACAAGAATTTCACCGCCTGCTCACACCCTGCCAGAACCCCTTACAGCCTGGCACCTGTCCTGAACAGTCCAATATAGCTTGCAGAGTTTTTTGGGGTTTCAAATCCAGCTACCTTTGAACTTTACCATTGGAAGACTTTGTCAATAATGTAGGTACCAAAAAAAGTTAGAAGGGATAAGAAAAAACACGATTTTATACATTCCAGAAAACTGGAAATACAGAAACCTTTAACAGAAAAAAAGATTACATACTTTCACAGAATCAACAAGTCAGGGCCACTGCCTGTGATAAGAAGCCTACGTCACTTAAGCAAGAGGTGCAGAGGGAACAAAGGAGTAGAGATAGAAGAAAGCAGACTGATGTGGCAGACAAACCTTTGACCAGACAAACAACATGAGGAAGAGATAAAATGTAGCAAACCACACACCAATGACTTCAGTTCGTGTACATATATTTATGTAGCTGACACTTTTATACAAAACTACACAGTTCACACTTCTGCAATGGAAAGGGTAGCTGGACATGTGGCTTGCTTAAAAGTTAACAGTCCATTGTATTGACAACTAAGTCTGTCTGTGATAAAAAAATGTTTTTTAGAGTTAAGACTGTAATTTTTACCCAACACATAAAGATTTAAATGTAAGCCTCAAAAACAACTTTCATTCAAATTATTTTATTTCTGTATATAATGAAATTCCCATTTGCAAGCTCAGAAGACAGTACAAATTTGCAAAGAGCTATTCATCCATTCAGTATCTTTATTTGATTTGTTCAATTTAGGATTACAGGTGCCAGAACCTATTCCTGGAACACTAGATGCAAGGCAGGAACCAGCCCTTAATGGTATTCCAGTGCATCTTTGGCATGATTAGGGGAAAAAACATTTAAAAAAAATGCTTAAAATAAAATTTAAAATAGCATTCATTTGTTTCCTGCCTTCCGCCCTGTGTTGGCTGGGATTGGCTCCAGCAGACCCCCGTGACGCTGTAGTTAGGATATAGCGGGTTGGATGATGGATGGATGGAAATAGAATTATATAATAACAAAAAGGTACCATGCAAGAAATACTTTAGAAACATATTGTAAAGTCTTTTCTGGTCTTCAAGAGGATGGTAGAAGTACAAATTGCCAAACTCAGCAACGGTCCACATTTGTTAACATACTAGCAAAATACCCGCACTTCGCAGCGGAGAAGTAGTGTGTTAAAGAAGTTTTGAAAAAGAAAAGGAAACATTTTAAAAATAACGTAACATGATTGTCAATGTAACTGTCGTAGGCTTATTTTAGCATTGAGAGTGAATTTGATGATTGTAACGAAAAGGCAGGAGTCACCAGCAGGAAGATGTGAGGGAAGGCCAACAATAACAGGCTTGAAGCGGTGGAGTAAAGAAGAAGGGAGCAGTGAGCATGAAGAACAGCTGAGGAAAGTAAGGAAGCGAGTGAGGAGGCACATGAGTGCGGGATGTCATTAATGTATATAGGAAGATAGCCAACCAATTGGTAGATGCACACACAGTGGACATGCGGAGAAAGGAAGGGGGACCGGGGGGCAGCCCTTGTGCATCTTTGCCATGAAACAAATTGTCTGTTAACAGAAATAAGGAATGAAACTGCCAAAAGGAGAGGTCAGTTCCAAAAGTTCCTTACAGCATAATGGTGAGAACCATCAAAAATAAGATGTTATTTTTGAAAGTTTGTTACAGGGTACGGCACAAAATGAAACATACTTAACGTTTGTAAGTACAGTGTAAAGGATGTAGCATGGGAAATCTGGGTTTCCTACGTATATTGGAAGTCGCAGAAATAGTGAGGAGGTGTTTTCCCTATCTATATATAAGGTTTAGGGGGTACACCGTTTCCCCCCCCCCCTTGGGTGTTGCAATAGGACATGAAACATCCCTAACTTTTGTAAGAACACTGCAAGGAATGAGCATGTGAAATTTCAGCTTCCCACCTATATGGAAAGTGGGAGAATTAGTGATGAGTCAGTGAGGGCTTTGCCTTTTATATGTATAGATGACAATGAGAGGAAACTTGATGACAAGATGATCAGAGATCGTGTGCAGCCTCCAAATGTCCTTAAAAAAGATCCACTGAACATCTGCTTGCCGTTTATAAATGTACTCCATCTTTTTGAGCATCCTTTATGCTAACAGAGCATATTGCCCCCTAGTGGACTTGATTTTTTCAAGTTCAAGTCTGTTTGTCAGGTGTATGTGATACAAGTACATTTTCTCTTGCAGTTCTCTCACAAGCAATGGCAGACCTTCATTTTTGGGGCCCTGAAGCTTCAACTGTTATGGGGGCCCCTTTGTCGCCAGAAATGAGGTCTGGGTAATCAATGTTATTTTCTTCAACCACTACATGTATGATGTAAGAGTCATTTGCTAGTTACTTAAGTTATATTAAATGTTTGCCTATATATTAGTGCATAGTCTATGGGAGGTTCCTACAACCCCCATAAGTTGAATTGAATCGTATATTCTAACTATTTCTAGCCTCTCTGACTGCACATTGTACTCAGTTAGTGGCCTCCCTTGCCATGTGTAAGGTGTTGAGGGCACACGGTTTTAAACCGTGCCGTGCGTGCCAAGTAACATGAAAGACAACATGCTCTATTGAATGTGCAACGTTTAAAGCATAATGATGAAAAAGAAGTAAAGCATCTTTCAGTATAGGAACAACTAAAGTTTGACAAGAAAAGCTAAGTTTAGAGAAGATGCATTTTTTCAAAGTTTTTGCCTTTTATTTTACATGTGTAACAACCTTTTTCTTTATTCTTGTGTAGAATTATTGCTTTGAATTTTCACTAAATCTTTTAAAACTAACTTTTGGACTAAGAGATTTCCTTCAGCACGCGTTTTACCTGTGCTTGATCCTGCCTTACGCACCCGCAGCTACATAGGGGTTTTAAAAAACACATCTCATAGAGTAGGCACCTAAAGTTTTAAAGCAATGTGAACTAAAGTCACTTCTGGGGTCCCTCTATTATATTTCTATTATCTCTATTTCTCTCTATTATAAAAAAAATTCCTGGGAAAGAAAGACAGGAGACGAGATGTGATCTTCATATTAAGATCACGGAAGACACTAAAAAGACCCGCGAGACGAAAGAGATGGGCCACGGAGCATCTTGCGGGGACCTTAAACATGAGACTTTGTGCCAAGAGATTGACCCAGGACCGTCTCGCGATGATGTAGAACATGAGATTCTTGCAAGACATACGTTATAGATGAAACGTCGATGACTAAGCAAAGAAGAAAGCAGTGTGGAGAAAAGAGACTCAAAAGGGTTAGAGAGAAAAAGGAGCAAAAAAGAAAAAGAATAATCAAGGTGCAAATTCAGAAAATAAGGAAAGTAATTATCAGCCCGGAACAAGTGGAATTGAAAAAAAAAGCACGTCCAATCGGGCTCAGAATTAAAAGACAAAGTAGAACTTCATAAAGACGTTCATAAACGTTGGCGCTATTCAACATGCAGAGCAGGTTAGAGATTATGAAAGCAGTGGAATTCAAAAGGCTCAACAAAAAAAAAAAGGCGCGATACACATGTGGAGAAAGTTAAAGAATATGAAAGTAGGAAAATTAGAAAGTATAAAAAAAAAGAAAGTAAAGATCGCAGGAGCGCAAACAAATGGAAATTATTACTCGAAAAATGGAAAATAGTCACCACGGACCAGGTGTCATTGAAAAAAAGCAGGACAAAGCGAGGTCAGAAATAAAAGACAAAGAGTAGAAAACAAAGTGAAACGTCATAAAGAGGTTAAAAAACAAAGGGGGCCAAACACATGCAGAGCAGGTTAGAGATCATGAAAACTGAAATTCAAAAGATTAAAAAAAAAAAAAGTAGGTGCAAAACACATGCAGAGCAAGATACAGAATATGAAAGCAGAAAAAAACCAAAGTGTCAAAACAAAGAAAGTAAACATCACATTAGTGCAAACAAAGAGAAATTACTACTTGGAAAAATAACAAAAAGGCTGCGGTGGGTTGGCACCCTGCCCGGGATTGATTCCTGCCTTGTGCCCTGTGTTGGCTGGGATTGGCTCCAGCAGACCCCCATGACCCTGTGTTCGGATTCAGTGGGTTGGAAAATGGATGGATGGAATAACAAAAAAGCGAATAGAAATCGAATATATGGACATAGGTGATATGTCAGAAGTATGTAAATATTGTAAGGCTTTGAAGTTTAAGTCAGAGAATTTCAAAAACAGGGTTTATCTCACATGCATTTATTGGTTACTTTGCAAAAAAAATTATTAACTCCTGATGATGTCGATTGTTTTGTCTGTGCTGAAAGTCCACGCTTTAAATTGAGCTTATTTTAAAACCTACATATATATATGTTTGGTATCATTCTTTTCAGAATGTATCAAACTTTAATGTGATGTTGTTAGATTGTCAGATTCTTATTCCGATTTTAAATTATAAACTAAAAAATATCAAGAACTCACATCCCGCAAGACAAGACTTTGTGCCAAGAGATTTAACCACACCCCGGGCCAGAAATAAAAGACAAAGAGTAGGACAGCTGCTGTACAGGCTTTTAAATGTTCGAAGCACCGCGCGAGATGCAGATCACACAGCACGGCAGCAGCAGCAGCAAGCCACCAGCTGATCGAGCAAAGAGGAGGTAAAAAAAAAAAAAAAACTATTTGTTTCCCATTGTATCATCGTTTAAGAGGGGTTTTCAGAAGAGTGACCGCGTCTCCTTGGGGTGTGTTCAGCCCCAGAGATGCAAAGTGGCTTGCATGTAGTGCAGACCCTAGGTTGGCAAGCAAAGCGAGTTTATACTATATTTAAAAACATTTCTAAAATCCTGTTTTTGCTTTGCTATTCTGAGATACAGAGTGCTGTTTAATAACAAAAAAAATGACATGATTTTAGCATAAAACTACAACATAACAAAATGTACTGTATAAAAAGTTAAAGGGTCTGTATACTATTTATACTATGCCATATATTTATACTATATTAAAAAAAATGCAGGCTTATTTTAGAACAACATTAATGAATTCCTACCAGATTCTGTGGAAGCTTTGTGTACTATTCTTTGCAAGAAAAAAAATGCTTTTTCGATTTTTAGTAAGAATATAATACAAGGCTTTGCCACCTGTCTTGCCTCTGAATCTACTGGGATAGGCTTTACCTTCTCCTGAGCCTGAAATTGGACTAATGGGGTTCAGTGAATGAGAGATGGCTGAACAGAGATAAAACACACTGTCCCTTTAGCATTAACACCAATTTGAATGTCAATTATTTTTTACAAGGGCAGTAGAGTGGTGCCTGCATTGTGGTTCAGACTGAAGTGGAAATTCTGGAGTGTCTTAATGTACCCTCTTCAATGCAAATGAGTCTGGGTCTAGCAAAAAGCCACTGTCAAACAGCCATTTACTGAACTATTTATTCCAAAGGAACGTCAAGGGGGCCTAGATCCTATTAAGACCATATGGATTAGTGACATTGTCATTGTTGACTTCTGGAAGAACAAAGAAAGTCACACGCCATTGCACATCAATGGCTCCTATGTCCAGACAGTTACAGCAGCTTCAGGTTCCTGGCTATCCAGATCATTGATTTCCTTTAACTGTCTGTAAATACCACCTTGCATCCTTAAAACGGCTCAGCAAAGGTTCTTTAACCTAAGGAGGCCAAAGAGCTTTGTGGTGGGTATCAAAATTCTGGTGAACCTCTACTGCTGCACCATTGAAAGTATCCTGACCGGATTCAAGAGCCATCCTGTGGTATGGTAACCTAGGATTGCAAGTTGCTCCAAAGGACATTCCATACTGCTTCTAAAATCACTGGGATTCAGCCTCCACAGCTTCATACCATCTACTTCACCCAATGTCTGAGGAGGATCTGCATCCATCATCTCTAAGGACAGCCATCCAGGTCATCACCTGTTTTCAATTCTGCCTTCTGGTGGGCACTACTGGAGCTTCACCACACACTCCACCCTCTTCAGGGACAGCTTCTCCTCCAGGTCATAAAGTCACTGAACTCTCCTCAGTTCTGAACTTCTGGTTTATGTGTAATTCTACTGTATGTTTCGTGTGTTTTGCCGTCTACATTTTTTCCCTTCTACTCTTTAGTACATTTTATATGTCTGTACAGTTCTTTCTGTACTTTGTACATTAAGTCATTCTTCTGCAACTCTTATTTATTGTACCTGTTTAGTTATACATCATATTGTATATGTGACAAAAAAGATATAATCTAATCTAATTGATTCTACTCTGAACATTATTACTATAATTAACGCATTTTTTAAGTGAACGGACTCCAACGTAATCTTCCATCCGCTTCGATGACTTATTTTCCACTCCATCGGTCTTCTGTTTTGACGAGTATTGTAGTAAATGTGCATATACGAAGCCAGGGGGTGCAGCAGGTTATGATGTAAACGCTTCTGTTTCGTTAGCTGATTTCATCAAAACCCAACAAAATATAAATGCACCAATCTCGTAATAACGTTGAGGCGCACTCTGCACCACAGGTAACGCCCCCGTCTAAGGTTACATTTCGGTGTTGTAACATCCCCTAGCTGCCGGCAAGTATGGAAAATGGCCCTGGTTTAGCAGGACACTACAACTCCCAGTGTTCAGTGGCCTTATGTAGGGAATTGTAGTTCTTTCTGGTGTATCTTTGTTTAAAGTCAGTGGTGCGATACAGCTTCTAAACTACACTTCCCATCAGGCAGTGCGCAATCATGTGGTTCCTGTTTTGAGGACACATCGGGCGGTCGTCTTGCTTATTGCAGGTAGATACAAATTTCCTAATTTCTCTAATTGATGTTGTTAAGATTTGCTTCACTTTATGGGTTTAAAAGAATGATATTTTCCTTTAAGGAATTTAAAATAGTATGCCATCCGATTTGGAATATTTACTCAAGTAAATAAATGATAGACTTACCTGCAAGGTTGCATTTATCAGTTTGTTGTGAGCAAATATTTAATCATCCCTGTGAAACATCTGCAGTCACACTTTCTGTGTTGGAGTTTATGACTGCATGTGAAGTCAGTTGTAATATGCAATCCTGTAGAAGTCTCCTTGTGTCGACTAACATTATGGAGAAGTTACGGAGTTTCTTTTATTTACAATGCAAATGTTTCTAATCCCCAGACGCCGATGAGCAGTGCGGTCGATACTTGGCGTTTTCTGTGATCATGGCGGACGGTAAGCCGATTCATGTGCAGCGGTTCGAGGCCGCTGTTAAAGTGATCCAGAGTTTGCCGAAAAACGGTAAGCGCAGTCTTTTGTTATTGCTTTGCAGCGAGTGAGACGCCAAAGGCCTCCGGGAATAAGTTGTCATGTTTCAATGCGTGAAGCCTTGTTGTAGAGTAAAACGCTTAAAGACACTATATTGCAAGTTCAAGGATCTGCTTTTATGCAAGTGTTAGCCTTTTCGGCATTCAGGAATATTTGGAGGCTGTTTGGTAACTTGACATTAGTTGGACCATGGTGGCATCGCATAAACAGTAAATCAAATTTTATATAACATAGTTTTAAGCATGTACTTTACATGGCACAAACATGTTCTGGTGTAAAATTGACAGACCACACTATATAACATGGAAACTGGATATATTCACCACTTTCCGTCAGAAGCACATTCCTCACAGAAACATTTCTTTCCACATTCATTATGCAATGAACTTTGCAGGCACCAGTGTGCTTGTGGAGAGGATCCTCTCCATAATGAACAATACTTGGACAAATGAGACCAAATGTATGCAGCTACCCACACTGAAGGCCTTGCTCACCACAAGTCAGAACCTGTGCCCGTATTTATCAAGTGTCTCGGAATAATTCCCTAAGAATTACACTAAAAGTCGGACTAGGATAAGAATTTGTCTCACCGCATAGTAGGACATGAGAAATAGTTATGAAGCATCCTGCTCCCTGCAAGGAGTTAGAGGGCCACGTTCGAGGAAAAAAAAAATATTTTACAGCATCCGTTGCTGCAAATTGGCACTCATGAAGACGTTTTGTAGTTTTCTGATAATACCGCTTTACTACAAAGATGGAGACAATAATACTAAAATTCAAAGCAGAAGAAGAAAACATTGCATTTATCTAAGGCTTTTCAAGACACCCAGAGAACTTTACATGGAGAAAGGAGAGCCACCACCAGTGTGCAGCATCCACATGGATGATTTGACGGCAGCCATTGTGCACTAGTACACTCACCACTCATTAGGTCAGTGTTTCCCAACCTCGGTCCTGGGGGCACACTGTGGCTGCTGGTTTTTGTTCCAACCAGCTTCTGTTTTTATTTGGACTCCTGGGCTAATTAAGTGATGTGTTATTTCCCAAGTTCTGTGTTTTGGGAACAATATTGGAATTAGAAAACTAAGTCAGGGATTGGCTCCAGCAGACCCCCGTGACCCTGTAGTTAGGATATAGCGGGTTGGATAATGGATGGAAAACTAAGTTTGGTAAAAAAAAAATATAATATACAGTATATATATCAAAATGTACTAAACAGTTATATGGGAGTAATGTATTTTTTTCTTTCTAACAATACTAGGGGGTTCTGCTCCCTGCTCGCTTCGCTTGCCCACTCCTGGGTTTGGTTTACTGGATATACAATTTAAAAGATTATTTCCATGGGAATTGTTACATATGCATTATTTTCACTTTTACTTTAAAACTTTTGCAAAAACAATACTGAACTTGTCCTTTATTTCCGTCCCCGGGCCTGGTTAAATCTTCTTGCAGGACGTATAACGTTGCTTGTGTTGTGAAGGGGGGGGGGGGGGGGGGGGGGGTGTTGGCAGCTGAACACACGCTAAAGAGAAGTGGTTGGATCATCTGCTGGCTTGCTGTTGTTGCTGCTGAGCTGCGTATTTTGCTTGTTGCGCTGCACGTCGATCATTTAAAAGGATGTACAGCATCTGTCCTTTTGCCAATTCGCGCGTCTGCCACTCGAGTTGTGAAGGGTGGGATGGGGTTTGGCTGAACGCATGCTAAGGAGAAGCGGTCGGATCATCTTCTGGCTTGCTGCTGCTGGCGAGGTGCGTGTTCTGCTTGTCGTTGTTTTAAGAGCTGGGAGCACATGAAGCGTGCCTGCCAACAGCATTCCAACAACTCCTAGGTTAGATGTCCGTGAACTTGTTTTAAATGTTGTCTCACTGCCTTCTCTTGCGTGACGTTAAAGTGTCTCTCGCGGGATGTCCGCTTGCCTTCCGAGAAGATCAAGTCTCGTCTCCCTTCCAAGATTTTTTTTTATAATAGAGAGGTTTTCAACTTGCTTTTCATTCTACTTTTCTAGGTGTTCTAATTGTTCAATTAATCCATTATTTACTAATTAGTGGGTCTCACGCTAAAGTAGTTGCAACCTTTGATCATTCAGTTTTGTTTGCCTGGGTGTCTGCTCTGCTAATTTTTAATTGTCATTAATAAGATACAACGAAGGGGGAAAAGGGCAAAATATAATGAAATCAACAAAACAGAGTTAAGCATTTAAATCTCTAGCAAAAGCAGAAATATTTCTAAATGTCCGATAAATGTAAAAATCATGCTGCTGTGCTTTTGTGAATGTAGAATAAAAGAAAAATAATAGAAGCTAATTAAATGAGATCAGCGTTATCAGGTGTTGTCACTGATTAGGAATCTGGTTGGAACAAAAACCTGCAGCCACAGTGGGCCCCCAGGACCAAGTTTAGGAAACACCGCATTAGATGATGAAGGGGTGAGTGAGAGATCCGTTTAGTGACGGGGAATGAATAGCGGGCCAGAGTGACCAGGCTGTGATGAGCAGTTTAACCAGGACATCCTACTTGTTACGCAAGATGCCCAGGGATCTTTTATGACAACAGAGATTCAGGACCTCGGTTTTATGTCTCCTTTGTAAGATGGCAACAATTTTTACAGCACAGAGTCTCCTTGTCTACACTGGAAGAATTGTGATCCACACACAGACCACAGAGTAAGCACCCCCTGCTGGTCTCGTCAGCACCACTTCCAGCAGCAACCCAAGCTTTTCCCTAGATCATCTCCCATCCAAATCCTGTCCCGGCCCAGACATGCTTAACTTAAGGTGGATTACCTATTCTGAAGTGATGGCTGCTGACATGCCCCAGGGAAACATAATAAAGTAGGATATTGGCACAAAGCTACACATAAGTGTCGCCACTTTGAAACAACATAAAGAGTAATACACCAAGATGGAAAGAACGAGACAGTATATAAAGATAGTTAAGTGAGGTAATGGGCATGTTTATTTAACAATGAATGACCCACAGCCGTATTTTCAGACAAATCACCTTCCTGCTGTTAAGGCCACAAGAAACATCTTGCAAAGTAATAGTTATACTGAAACTAGAAACAGTTATTCCTGCACAGTTACTGAAGTTGCGTTCACTTTTCCAGTGTTTCTGATCATCTCCCAGAGTCATTTGCTGTGTCCCTATATCTTTGTGGTCCCCTCTTACCCTCTGTAAGACTTTATTTATCCAGTGCCCTAGGAGTCTCCGCCTGCCTTCTTAAACCTGTTCTGACTTGTAAGGTGTAACGCAAATGTTCCAGGGGTTTAAGGAATTCAGAGCTCCGCATACCCATGTGACATTTCACTGTTCATGACCAATCCAGCCCTGCCTGTCTTCAGTAATAATTCGGTAATGTGCTGGCTACTACAGCACAGTTTGCATCCATGACCACCTGTGTGTTGATACTGTGATAACACTTATGATTGACATACGCATGCTCATCCACACTTGGGGCAGCAATCTTTATGTGTGTGACGATTTTCGTGAATACTGTTTACTTTAACATTACCTCACTGTGATGATGCGGGTTTGCTGCATGCTCCCGTCTTCTGTCCGGGAGACATTAACCCAACACTGTCGGTAATGTTACCGATGAGCTAAGCAGTGAGGCAACAACATAGCAAGGGGATGGTGCAAAAGTGTCAAGTGCTTTTATTTAAAACAATCAAAACCATGTCCAAATAGAGAAGCGCAGTACTTCCAAAAAGTCTTCATTAAATAAATAATCCATAAAAACAAAATGTGGAGGTAAAAAAAATCAATAAATAGAAAAAAGAACCGCAATCCTTTAAAAATCGAGGTTAAAACACAATGCTGGAAGCATTCCTTTTTTAAAAAAACAACAACAACAAGCCCGGTGTTTCCTTTCCTCTGGCGGCTCCCCTGCTTCACCCGTCTGGGCCCTGCAACAGGAGAGTCGCCCTCTCAGCAGCTGACCTTCACTCCGCTCGACCGGTCTGGAGGCCTCCTGATTCCTGCCTTCGGTTGCGCATTCATCCCAGACCGAGACTTGGTTTCCTTGACGACCAGGACGCTCACGTCAAGGACTTCACCCACCAAGCCTTCTGACTCCCGCTGCCTTCCCGGCCTTACGCGGCCAGTCGTCCTTCTGCTGGTCACTCCCGTTCCTTCCTACAATGCTCAGTGGGAGTGACCGCTTCTTTCTGCCCCCACCGAGTGTTGGCCAAACACTTTTCTTGGGGCTCACCTTCCAGCTGCCTACCTGTGAGCCTGCACTTGCTCGCTCACACCGGCTCTCTCGCCACACTGCTTCCTGCTCTCCAGTATTGTATTGTATCCTTATCAGTTGCTTCAGGTTGTGGATAAATTTTATTTTTGGATTTTTTTTTTCTGCTAAGTACCTTTTGAAGTTTGCCAATACTGTGGGTACGGAAAGTATTCAGACCCCCTTCAATTTTTCACTCTTTGTTGTATTGCAGCCATTTGCTAAAATCGTTTAAATTAAATATTTTTCCTCATTAATGTACACACAGCACTCCATATTGACAGACAAAAAAAAGAATTTTTGAAATTGTTGCAGATTTATTAAAAAAGAAAAACTGAAATATCACATGGTCCTAAGTATTCAGACCCTTTGCTGTGACACTCATATATTTCACTCAGGTGCTTTCCATTTCTTCTGATCATCCTTGAGATCCCCTTCATTTGAGTCCAGCTGTGTTTGATTATACTGATTGGACTTGATTAGGAAAGCCACACACCGGTCTATATAAGACCTTACAGCTCACAATGCATGTCAGAGCAAATGAGAATCATGAGGTCAAAGGAACTGCCTGAAGAGCTCAGAGACAGAATTGTGGCAAGGCACAGATCTGGCCAAGGTTACAAAAAAATTTCTGCTGCACTTAAGGTTCCCAAGAGCACAGTGGCCTCCATAATCCTTAAATGGAAGACGTTTGGGACGACCAGAACCCTTCCTAGAGCTGGCCATCTGGCCAAGCTGAGCTACCGGGGGAGAAGAGCCTTGGTGAGAGAGGTAAAGAAGAACCCAAAGATCACTTTGGCTGAGCTCCAGAGATGCAGTCAGGAGATGGGAGAAAGTTGTAGAAAGTCAACCATCACTGCAGCCCTCCACCAGTCAGGGCTTTATGGCAGAGTGGCCTGTCGGAAGCCTCTCCTCAGTGCAAGACACATGACAGCCCGCATGGAGTTTGCTAAAAGACACCTGAAAGACTCTGAGATGGTGAGAAATAAGATTCTCTGGTCTGATGAGACCAAGATAGAACTTTATGGCCTTAATTCTAAGCGGTGTGTGTGGAGACAACCAGGCACTGCTCATCACTTGTCCAATACAGTCCCCACAGTGAAGCATGGCGGTGGCAGCATCATGCTGTGGGGGTGTTTCTCAGCTGCAGGGACAGGACGACTGGTTGCAATCGAGGGAAAGATGAATGCGGCCAAGTACAGGGATATCCTGGACAAAAACCTTCTCCTGAGTGCTAAGGACCTCAGACTGGCCCGAAGGTTTACCTTCCAACAAGACAATGACCCTAAGCACACAGCTAAAATAATGGAGTGGCTTCACAACAACTCTGTGACTGTTCTTGAATGGCCCAGCCAGAGCCCTGACTTAAACCCAATTGAGCATCTCTGGAGAGACCTAAAAATGGCTGTCCACCAACGTTTACCATCCAACCTGACAGAACTAGAGAGGATCTGCAAGGAGGAATGGCAGAGGATCCCCAAATCCAGGTGTGAAAAACTTGTTGCATCTTTCCCAAGAAGACTCATGGCTGTATTAGCTCAAAAGGGTGCTTCTACTAAATACTGAGCAAAGGGTCTGAATACTTAGGACCATGTGATATTTCAGTTTTTCTTTTTTAATAAATCTGCAACAATTTCAAAAATTCTTTTTTTTTGTCTGTCAATATGCGGTGCTGTGTGTACATTAATGAGGAAAAAAATTAATTTAAATGATTTTAGCAAATGGCTGCAATATAACAAAGTGAAAAATTGAAGGGGGTCTGAATACTTTCCGTACCCACTGTATACTTAAAATCTTTCAATGGACAGCTGGATTAATCGGATATAGTCAATTTTATAATCAGTTGAAACATATGAAGCAGCTGGTGGTGCAGTGCTGCCACTTTGCAACGAAGACAACTGTGTTTCACGTTCTGGGTCCTCCCTGCATTGAGTTTACATGTCCCTAATGTCTGAGTAGGTGTCCTCCTGCTCTAATTTGCCAATGCAGACATGCCGGTTAGTCAAATCGGTGTTGTTAAATTGGTGAGGTTGTTCATCCTGGTTAGTGTGTCTACCCAGGTACTCTGCTCAGCATAAGCTGTATAGATCTATGGATGCATATAAAAATATGAGAAAGGTCAAGTGTCAAGTTGTGTTTTTTTAAGCCTATTATAGATTGTGTTTTTTTATTTGGGAGTTTTACTTTTTGTATAGCACAATAACTTTGCTACTAATGTAGATCATTGATGAAATTGTACTGTATACTCTGGTGATTCACAGATCCAGAATCCTGGGTTTGATTCCCAGTCATTGTATGTGTAAAGTCTGCATGTTTTCTCTGTGTCTGTGTGGTTTTCTTTTAAGTACTCCAGCTTTTTTCCCCATTTGACATTTATGGCGATGATTGACCCAGTGCTCTGTATATACTGGTGCATCAGAGATCCACCATGATGGGTTTGAATCCTAAGCAGAGCCGTTTCTTGTGTACACTTTGCATGTTTTCTCTGTGTCTGTATGGGTTTTCTTTTAGGTACTCCAGTTTTCTTCCTACATTCCAAAAAACATGCAGATTAAGTTACTGGCAGCTGTAACTTCTCCCAGTGTCAGTGTGGGTATTTGCATGATTGGGTCTTCCACAGGACTGGTATCCTGTCCTGGACTGATTCTTGCTTTGTGCTCGATGTTATCTCAGAAGGCTTTGGCCCTCGGTGACCCAAACTGGAGTCAGAAAACCTCAGAATGTTACAGTTTGCAGATCATTAAGAGAAGAATTTAGTCATAAATTTTTGTTCTCTGTAATTTCTTTGTTAAATTAGTATATCATGAATTATTTGTTACAACTGAACATAAAACAGTTTTGTTGATAAAGATTTCTTTTTCTCTTTTAGGTTCATTTCAGCCATCCAATGAGATGATGCTCAAATTTTATAGTTACTACAAGCAGGCAACTATGGGTCCTTGTAATATTCCTAGACCTGGGTTTTGGGATCCAACTGGCAAATATAAATGGTAAAGCAATTTTTAATAAACTGTACTTATACTTGTAATATTGTAAACTTGTTGCATTCACAGATTGGTAGGAAAGTTTTTTTTGCTGTTTACATCAGTGTGCTGTGAAATGCAAAATAACAATATGAAGCAGTAACTTGGGAAGCCACCAACAGTATTGTGATAACAGATCAGTGTGTCCCAGACAATATTTGGAAAGCTTGTGTGAGGTCTGAAGCAATAGCAATTGTAAACATTACTGCTGTTCTTGGGTAAGCTAGTTTCACTTAGTGTAGTACAGAAGTGGTCTGTGGGTACTGTACGTAAGATCTACTGCTGATCTAGGACAAGATGGCGTGTTTGCAAAACTAAACTGGCATGTATTTGGCCAGTGTTCAGTCTCGTTATTTGACCTGAAATGTTACTGATACTGCCAAAGGTACTAGTAGTAATTGTTGATGTGTTTGGCGGCTGCTTTACCACTAGAATGCCGTTCATTGTTAAGATTTGGACAATATTGAGTACAGAAATTTCTTTGTGATTTCCTGTGCTGTGCATATGCAGGTTGTTGTTTGTGATACTCTGAGAAATAGTCCACTTTGATCTGGTCAGTTGCTGTTGACTCTAAAACCTAGTCCACGTGTACCAGGACGAGTCGCCTCCAAATGCCACAGTCAGTGATGAAACAATACTGATTTTGCAGTTTCTGATATCCATGTTGACTTGGTTCTGAAACAGGAAACACACGCTATTAGAAAACAGTAGAAACTTATAATTCCGTGTTTTGGTGCACAGGACCTAATTTTTGGCCACCACTGAATACCCTTTTCATGTTCAAGCTTTCGCAACATTAACTTGTATAGCACAAATACAGTTTTGTTGTATCCATGATTCTATGCCATCAGTATCCATTAGTTTTACTAGTCATTACTTATATTTAAATAAATATTTGCAAATCAATTAAAGATGATTATATTAGAAGAATTGTGACAATAACAGGCCATTCAGCCCAAGAACTTCTTCATTCTGTTTTCCTGCATTGTCTAATACAGGCGTGCCTGACTCCAATCCTGAAGGACCACCGTGGCTACAGGTTTTCATTCTAACCCTTTTCTTAATGAGTGACCTGTTTTTGCTGCTAATTAACTTCTTTTGAACTAATTTTAATTGACTTGTTCTTGAAGACTCAGACCCCTTAATTGTTTATTTTTCCTTAATTAGCAGCCAAACAATAATGAGATCCAAAATGAGCCAAAACAACTGGTGTCCATCATACAATATCTGAAAATAAAGAAAGATGAAGGTATCAGGAATGTTGATCTGCTCAGGTCCCCAAAACATTTCAATACAACTCTTAGAAAGAGAACATCAACAATTTCGGCAATGTCTGCTAATGCACCATGTGAGCAGCAACAAGCCATGAAATTAAAGAACGGGTTTAATTAACAACAAGAATTGGCACCTAATGAAGCAACTGGTTGGAGTGAAATTGGTTGGAGTTTGAGGCCCTGACTTAGGTGGTCTTCTGTTGGCTCCCTCACCTCACATTTCATTTCTGTTTGGGTGCCATTTAAGGAAAGAAATGAAGCCGTTGAGAGGAACAATGAAGAAATTCAGGGGAACAAAACTTAAAGCAATTCAATTAAAATTAATTCACAAGAAGTTAATTAGCAGCACAAGCAGGGCACTCGTTATAAAAAGAGGGTTAGAATGAAAACCTGCAGCCACGGTGGTCCTCCAGGACCAGACTTGGCGACCCCTGGTCTAAAACAGGCATGCCCGACTCCAATCGTGGATGGCCACAGTGACTAGTTTTAGCTGCCATTTAACTTAATTTAACTGATTTTTTTTATTTAAGACTCAGACTTTAAATCGGGGTGAGCAACGTCAGTCCTGGGGGGCCGCTGTGGCTGCAGGTTTTTGTTCCAACTCAAATGCTTTATGAGAGCTCATTTATTGCTGATGAAGCACTTATTGCTCAGGTGACATATTTGTACTTCATTTTAGTTGTCTCGCTTAAGATTTCCATCCTTCCATTATCCAACCCGCTATATCCTAAGTACAGGGTCACGGGGGTCTGCTGGAGCCAATCCCAGCCAACACAGGGCACAAGGCAGGAAACAAACCCCAGGCAGTGCGCCAGCCCACCGTAGGGTACACACACACACACACACACACACCAAGCACACCATGGGGACAATTTAGAATTGCCAGTGCACCTAACCTCCATGCCTTTGGACTGTGGGAGGAAACTGGAGCACCTGGAGGAAATCTACACAAACACGGGGAGAACATGCAAACTCCGCACAGGGAGGACCTGGGAAGCAAACCCGGGTCTCCTAACTACGAGGCAGAGCGCTACCCACTGCGCCACCGTGCCGCCTTAAGATTTTTAATTGCATATTTTAGTCTTAAAACAGTTTTATTCAGTTTTTCACAGCTTGTTAGCAAAAGATGCAAATGACAAAGAAACCAGCAGTTCTCCATCTAACTTGTTTCCTTTTACACCTGTGAGTATTTATTGTGCACTGTTTGGTTTAATAAAGTACTCAGAAGGAAAGTGAAGATCTGAAAATTACTGAGGTGTTTTAGACCTCAAATCTTTTGGATGATATGCTTGGAAAAGAAAAAAAAGTTGGTGATAAAAGAATGACCTGACATGTCAGAGTTAAAACACTAACGAGCCATGAAATTAAATAAGATTCGTTATTGGTAAGGTTTGGTTCCTCATTAAGAAACCGTGTTGGAACAAAATCCTGCAGCCCTTCAGGGCTGACATTAATCATCCTTGGTCTAAAATAACATCAAGTCAGGATTTGAAGGTCCTTAAAGTCCTGCTCTCCATCACACTACATGATCATTTATTCCAAGTCTGTTTTTTTTTTTTAAAAGCTTTCTAACATTTGTGTGAAATCTGCCCTTAACAAGTTTCTAAATATGTCCCTGTTTTCTTGATGAAGAATTTAGTTTAAAGTAAAAGCCCAGATCCACTGTATGTATTTATTTCAGTTTTAACTTTCAATAGTTTGATCATGTCACCTCTTATTTTTTGTTTACTTCAGCCCATATGCATTACATACACTAGAAGAAAAAAAATAGTTCTAGCCAAAAGTAGTATTGGCATGGCCATGCATATCAATAGTTTTATATGACTACTCTTGCATCTAAAAAAAATTTAAATTGTAATTAAACAAGATTAAATATCAAATAATGATAAAGAATCCATTGATAGGTAGTTTATCAGTTTGAGTGAGCTTGGTACTTGCTGAATTACTAGTGATCTTGAGAGCAGATAGTCAGTCTCTATATTACTGTACATGTTTGATTTATGAAGTGTAGTAATAAAACAATGGTGGATAAGATGGACAAATTTTCATCATCTAAGCAATCTGCAGAAATTTTTAAGGCAAATGATAGGTTATATTTTAAAATCATTTTGAATATAAATCAAGGGGAATGTTTCTTGGATTACTAGGGGGTTTTGCCCCCTGCTTGCTTTGCTCGCCATCCCCCAGGCCTGCTTACGCACTAGCATCTTTGCGGTTCTGACTCGCATATGGGGATGCGGTTGTACAATTTAAACAGATTTTTATTTTCATGGGAATTGTTACATATGCATAATAGAACTATTTTACATTACAGCTTGTAATTAACCATATTAAAAAAAAAAAGTAAAACGTAATAATTTGAAAGTAAATTATGTTTCATGTTGCTTTGGAGTTATTCGTTGATAATATGATTTTGTTCTGTTTGGATTTGAAATTAACGCGCAAATACATTTTAAACTTACACTTTTACTGTAAAACTTAATACATTTTCATCAATATTGCATTGAATTTTGATTCTGTGTTTGGACTTTTATCGTGACAACGCAACGTATAACTACCCGTTATTGAATTTTGTTTTTCTTTCTATTAAATAAAATGACTTTTTCAAATATTTGGCTCTGAGATTTGTTAATTGACTTTGCAAAAGCTATTCTAACAGGAAACGGTTAATGTTTTAATACGAATGGCATATCAAGATCTCCTTTGTTGTGTAATGTTATCCGCGGAAGATGTACTACATTACCTTTCTTGGATACATCCTTCTTGCTAAAGTAATTCGGCTGGTGGAAGACCAGACGGTGTTAACAGTTGAAGTTATTCTTTGGGATATTGTAAGTTAATGTTCTGCTCGATCACCAGTAACTGTTTCATCATAGTCTATTGATATGTATTTAACCAATTTGCCGTGTAACCTATTGACATTCTTGGCGTTCGTTTGACTTCATCGTTTCTCACTGCTAGGATTGCACATGTAGTCATTTTTTCTGTTGATAACTCTTCGTGAGGAAATTCTTCAATAGGATTTGAACATGATACGTCTTTCTTTAATTGGGAACTTAGAGTGAGAAAAGCGTTCAAATTTATAAGAGCTGAGAGAGCAGAAAATGTGTCTGTCAAAAACATTCACACGAATGAGAAGTGAGATTACCGTGTTTGTTGCAAATGCTTGAGAGGAAGGCGTGACTTGAAAAAATCTCATGGCCAAGGTCTCAACTCGCCACACTTGAAAAAATCTTCCAAAAAGTCTCGTCTCGTCTTCCAAAAACTCTTGTCTTGTCGCAGAATTATTTTATTATAATAGAGAGATATGATACACTAATGAGACCACATCTGGAGCATTGTGTACAGTTCTGGTCACAGTCCTACAAGAAAGACATAGCAGCACATGATGCCATGCAGAGGAGTGCATCATGGGACTTAATGACAAGTCATACTCTGACATACCCAGAGAATTAACCCTGTTTAGTCTTGTGCAGAAGACTGCATGGGAACCTGTCCCAGGTTTTCAGAATTCTGAAAGGCATTAATAAAGTATATCTGGCAGAATTCTGTCAAATTAACGGAGAATCGCATACATAAGGACACCAACAGAAATTTAGTGGAAGTGCATTTAGGACTGAACACCGGAAGCACTTCTTCTTGCAAAGAGTTGCAGGAATCTGGTAAAAATTCTAGAGACATGTAGTTGAGCTAAAACCTTGACAACCTTTAGGAAGGATCTAGATGAGATACTGGGACAGCTTAGCTATTATCTTGACAAACACTCCCGATGGACTGAGTGATGTCCTCTCATATGTAAATTTTTTATGTTCTTATGGTTTTATGGTGTTTACATTTGGCTGAAGAGTTTTCAAAGTTAAATGCCTTATAGCCTTACTGCATATTTCATGTTAACAGCTCTTCAGTAAGGATATTGTGGTGTTTTGTGTGCATGGGCCAGCAGCTTAACAGCTTTGTTATTTTAGATTCCTAATGTAGGATATTGGTGAGTCAGGTTGCCAGTGTTATGTTAAGAGAGAAGAGAAGAGAAATATATATGGGATGTTCGGGGATTGTTGTGCACACCTGAGCTGCGACCACAGAACTAACTGCTCTGTGAATGATTCATGCAAGCATTTCAAGGTCTTTTGGGCACTTCGTTGTAATGGAAGTATCTGCTGAATGTATTTCATAGTAATGAGATTTTTATAGACTCTGTCTTTTGGGGAAACTGTCGGAACCGTAAAAATACTTTGTTGTAATGAAAAGTTTGTTGTAACGATATTCGTTGTAACAGAATTTTACCTGCAATTCTGTCTTAAGGCAGTGATGCAAGAGTAGTTGTGTAGGAGGATACGTTCATTAATGTAACAAGTAAAACCTTGTTTTGTAAAGTGTATTTTTTCTTTGGTTTCTCACATGAGATGAATTTGCATTACATTTCAGCCAAATCAGATCATGCTGTTAAACACATTTATTCTGTCTTTGTCCTTCTGACCTTCATTCCTCTCCTCTCTAGAGCATTTACATGTGTGTAAATGAGAAGGAGGTTGGAGGAGTGGTGAGGATGCAGGGCGTAGAGCTGGCAATGGTGGATGAATTCAAATACCTGGGATCAACAGTACAGAGTAATGGGGAGTGTGGAAGAGAGGTGAAAAAGAGAGTGCAGGCAGGGTGTAATGATTTGTGACAGACGGGTATCAGCAAGAGTGAAAGGGAAGGTCTACAGGATGGTAGTGAGACCAGCTATGTTATATGGGCTGGAGATGGTGGCACTGACCAGAAAGCAGGAGACAGAGCTGGAGGTAGCAGAGTTAAAGATGCCAAGATTTGCATTGGGTGTGATGAGGATGGACAGGTTTAGAAATGAGGACATTAGAGGGTCAGCTCAGGTTGGATGGTTGGAAGACAAAGTCAGAGAGGTGAGATTGTGTTGGTTTGGATATGTACAGAGGAGAGATGCTGGGTAAATTGGGAAAAGGATGTTTAGGATGGAGCTGCCAAGTAAGAGGAAAAGAGGAAGGCCTAAGGTTAATGGATGTGGTGCGAGCAGACATGCAGGAGGTGGGGGTAACAGAGCAAGAAGCAGAGGACGGAAGGATATGGAAAAAGATGATCTGCTGTGGCGACCCCTAACGGGAGCGGCTGAAAGAAGAAGATTGTGCTGTTAAAGATGTATTTTAGTAAACAAAACTGAAACATTTTAAATGGTAAACATGTAAGAGAGTCTGTTTTATAAAAATTATTTAATCATGCCATGTCCTATTTCCTCACTACACCTGTTCTGATTTATTTCTGAGAACTGATGATTTTGGCTACCACTTCTATTGGACTCTTGACTCTTTCTGACATAGTCTGGTGTATTGGAGAAGCTAAATTAGCCCCTAATGTGTGTATAGGCAGGGGCGTGTGTGTTGTAGGGTTGCGAGGGGTACCAGTACTAAAAAACACACATTTTAAAACTGTATGGCATTTTGGGATTTTTTGGTACCAGCAGTAGACGTCCATTTTCCACTCAAAATCCTCTAAGTACACTTGATAAAGTAAAAGGGGGGAAAATGTGGTTAGATGTGCTGGAGACTTGACAAAACCACAGGCTTTAGACTTCATTAGTGACCCATTTTTATTACTTCAACAGGTTTGCAACTTCACAGGGAATATCCAAATGTGAACTTTATGATATCAAGAGAGAAGTAGTGCGGAATACAGTGTGATGGCACAGCATATCAGGGCTAGAGTAAGATGGGGAATATTTGTACTTATCCATTATACGCTTCAGAATCGTTTTGGTATCAGTACTGATGTCGGAAAGCTGGTATTGATACTGAACTCAAAATTTTAGTACTGATGATGGGCTGGTGCCCTGTTCATGGATTGCTCCCTCCTTGCACCAGATACTTGCTGAGATGCTTGTTTCAGTATCCCCACCTCCCTGCTCTGGATAAGTGGATTTTAAAAAATGTGTTGAAGTTCTAACTGACTGTGGACCCCTAGGTTTTTTTTTTCTTCAGGGATGCTTCTTCCTGGAGTTCTTGGTTTTCTCTCCTCTGTTGTTAACTGGCCGTTGTTCATCATTTAACTAGCAAACAGATTTTGTTAATTAACATTTATGTTAATTTGTTTCAACATACTTTGTTTACTTTTCTCTGTATAAACAAATCTCTATCTTTATGTGTACTTAGCAATTTTTAAAGTTTGTATTGGCATCAACCTTTGAGTTTGTCATAGCACTCTGCTTGTGCAGTCAGCAAAGAATAAACTGCAAAAATAAACTAAACCAGATTTAATTGAAATTTGTGGGTATGTGACGATGCAGGTTCTTCTCTATGCTCCCATTGCCTTTTTTGGGAGCTTTTGAACCCGACACCGTCGGTAATGTCACCGGATGAGCTGGACAGTGAAGACATGACATAAAGCAAGGGGAAAGGTGCAAAAAGGTGCAAAGTGCTTTTATTAAAATAATCCAACAAAACAGTGTCCAAAGAAATAGTGCAGTGCAATCCAAATGTTATTAAATAAACAATCCACTAAAACGGGTGAATCAGTGGAGGTTAAAATCCAATAAATAATTCCTTTTAAAACCGAGGTTAAAATAGCTGGAAGCAGTCCTTTAAAACAAAACCTGTTGTCTTCAACTGCTGGCGGCTCCCCTGCGTCTCCCATCCAGGCTTTACACCACCAGGGGAGTTGCCCTACCTGCAGTTGACCTGCTCTGCCTGCTGGTCTGGTGGCTTTCTGGTCCCTGGCTTCATTTAGCTCCTCCAGACCGAGATTTGGGTTCCCCAGTGACCAGGGCGCTCACGCCGGGGCTTCCACCTCCCGAGCCTCCGACTCCCGCTGCCTTCTGCGGCGAGTCAACTTCCTTCCGATCACTCCTGCTCCTCACAAATGCTCAGCAGGAGCGACCACTACCGATCACCCTGGGTTGCCGGCCAAACACCCCGCTAGGGCTCACTGCTCAGCTGCCTGTCCTTATTGTGCCCACTCATTCACGTACCAGCTTCCTCCCTTCCACCTGCCTTCTCCCTTAACCTCCATTCTCCTTCTCGTTTTTTTTCTTCTCCCCCTCCGCACTCGCGCTCCTACTATATATAATGGGGACGGGGTTCAGGTATGGCGATTAGCAGCTCCCGGCATCAATTAAGGATGCGGATGATTCCTCACCTGTGCACATAAGCGAGGAAACTCCCGCCTCACATAGCCTCCAGGAACCACTCTGGCCACACTACCACGCTCTCTCTTTAAGCCGTGAGTGCGTCGATTATTTATTTAAAAACTGGCCTTTTCTTAGGAACCATAAAACTGCTATACCATAGAGAAGGGATTACTGTAATATGCTTTATTACCCTATCGCGGGGATTGCGTTCCAGACCCCCCCGCGAAAGGTGAAAATCCGCGAAGTAGAAACCATATGTTTATATGGTTATTTTTATATTGTCATGCTTGGGTCAGAGATTTGCACAGAAACACAGGAGGTTGTAGAGAGACAGGAACGTTATTCAAACACTGCAAGCAAACATTTGTCTCTTTTTCAAAAGTTTAAACTGTGCTCCATGACAAGACAGAGATGACAGTTCAGTCTCACAATTAAAAGAATGCAAACATATCTTCCTCTTCAAAGGAGTGCGCGTCAGGAGCAGAGAATGTCAGAGAGAGTGAGACAGAGAAAAACGAACAATCAAAAATCAATACGTGCCCTTCGAGCTTTTAAGTATGCGAAGCACCGTGCGGGAAGCATGTTGCTTGACAAAGCAGCTGCACAGAAGGGAGCAACGTGAAGGTAATCTTTCAGCATTTTTAGACGAGTGTCCATATCGTCTAGGGGTGCGAACAGCCCACCTGCTCACACCCTCTCCGTCAGGTGCAGAGAATGTCAGAGCAAGAGAGAAAGAAAAGCAAACAATCAAAAATCAATACGTGCTGTTTGATCTTTTAAGTATGCGAAGCACTATGCGGGAAGCATATCGCTTGACAAAGCAGCCATATGTATGCCCAGCAAGGAAGAGAGCAATGTGAAGGTAATCTTTCAGCGTTTTTTGAGGAGCGGCCGTATCCTCTAGGGGTGCGAACAGCTCCCGTGCTCACGATATATTTGAGGAGTTTTATTTAATACGTAATACGCGCTCTGGTTGGGTAGCTTCTCAGCCATCTGCCAATAGTGTCCCTTGTATGAAATCAACTGGGCAAACCAACTGAGGAAGCATGTAACAGAAATTAAAAGACCCATTGTCCGCAGAAATCCGCGAACCAGCAAAAAATCCGCAACATATATTTAAATATGTTTACATATAAAATCCGCGATAGAGTGAAGCCGCGAAAGGCGAAGCGCGATATAGCGAGGGATTACTGTAACTCATACTCTTTGAAAATGGTGTCCTGCCAAATTCCAGACAGCACCAGTATTAAAGCAAACTAGCATGGAAAGAAACCATAATATTTTTGAAATGATAATATTAAGACTATCAAATTTTGAGGTGCCCTTAGACTTTCAAGCTTCAGACTTACAAGAATCAACCTAGAAGTTATCTGAATGAATGTTGACCCTGCATTAGAGAGAGGACAGTTTAACAGCTCAAATGTGTTAAATCAGAATAGGCACATTTATAAATGTTGTATTTTTCTTTTTAGCACGTCTTTTGAAGAATATTTAGGAAGATTTGTTTAAGTATATTGTTTGGTATTTTAGAGGCAGAAACCCTTGTCAGCAGAGAGTATCTGGACTGCACTAACATGTCTGATTTTACAGAGTGGAGTAGTGCAAAATTACTGTTCATAATTATAGCTGTTTTCATTCCACTTGGGTCTGACAGTAGCAGATTCTCAAGGTCCACCTTAGCGTTGGCATTTGTAATGTACATGTATCAATGGGAGAGGGCCTAGTGGGGGGGGGGGGATCTTGAAAGTCATTTACATCCTTTTGTTGTAGGAGCATTTGTTCACATTTTATAATTTGGCTAACAAACTGTACACATCTTACTGCACTGCAACATTACATGCTACTTTGTGTTTCTTTTTCTTGGTTAGCATGAATGGTTTGCTGTAATATGTATGTTGCATTATGGTGAGATTACAAACTGCAAAAAAAATAAATAAAATGTCATAGGTGGCCAACGTAGACTTGGAGAAGATATCCCATGAAAATTGATGATGAAACTTCCACTATGTCAGCAGATTTTACAGAATATTTGAGAAGTGGACCAGTAGACACTAAGCTGTACCTGTGGACACGGGAGTGTATTATATATTAGAGAGTCAAGGCTGGGGGGCTGTCAAGAGGCGCAGGGCCTGTTAAAGCCCATTGCGGCACTTCTTGTGTGATTTTGGGCTATCCAAAAATAAATTGTATTGTATATTACATAAATAAAATGTCATTAGGATGCAAAAATAATAATCTTTTAGTAGGTGACTTGCAAAGCGTGCATTTATAATGAACGAAACTCAGTGCTTTGTTATAAAGTTTTAAAGTGTGCCATTGTTTTGTTATTTATTGGTATTATTTTAAAGAAAGCAGCTGTTATAACCACAATCTTCGTTCCCATGAGTACTATACTGTATGTGAACAGAAAAGTGTGGTCAGTCCACATGGGCTGCTTGTAGAATGTATATATACATAAATAAGACCAAAACAAAGTTGTTTAGGAAAGAAAGAAAATAATTTAAAATGCAGTTTTGTTATTTGCAGGGATGCTTGGAATTCTTTGGGAGATATGTCCAAAGATGATGCAATGATTGCTTATGTTGAAGAAATGAAAAAGGTAACCATACTTTGTTATAACCTTTGTTTGTACATGATACCTATGTGTATACTGCATATTTTCCTTTGTAGTCATACAGTGCATTGAACTATGTCTGCTCCATAATGAAATCACCTCATTTTCCCTGAATTACAAAGAAAACGTAATCAAAATCATACAGACAATAGATAAATAAGTTACATTATCACGAGGATTACTTTTAGTGGTTAAACAATTATCATGCAAGAGGAGGCACAGAACATAATATAACTTAGCGTAAAAGAGCATATCTGTAGTTTGTTTGTAAAGTTCTTCCTAAATATCCTAGGAGTTGGGGCTAATGGGTAATCATTCCAGTGTACAATATGTAGCCCTGAATTAGAAGATATGGTTGTCAACCTAATTCAGAAGTTATTTTCACATTTCTGGAAAGTTTTAGTTAGAAATATTAATAATATATTCAGTAGGATTCAGGACCTACTGTTTTTTGGTAAGAGCAAGCAAATTTATGTGTATAGTCCTGCATATAAAAGTATCTCTATATATAATCTTCATTTGGATCTTGATCTTTGTTTGTCTGCAAATGAATTAGAAGAAGAAGCACTAGATGGCAGTAGAGAGACAGCTAAAACATAGGCATTGTATTAAGAATCTCCTCCAGGCTTATAGTACTGAAGACTGTAGTACTCCAGTCACACCTCAAAACACAGACATTCAAACTAAACAAATTGTTGTGCTTTAAATTAACTAATCTTTATATATAATCTTCATTTGGATCTTGATCTTTGTCCGGGAATTCATGTTCCCCTGACACCGCCTTGGTTGTTACTTTTGTTTACAAACACTGTCGATACCACTCTTTGTTTAGATCTGGCGTCGACACCTGCTTCGTTGTCGAGACTGTGGTTTTTTGTGTTTCTATCGACCGTCGTTGGCAGCACTTCGTCCAAATCGAATGTTCACCCACTTCTTGGAGTCAGCAGTCAGAGTATATAAGTCGGACACACTTCTGTGATTTTCTATCAGTCAACGTTTGGAGTTCAAGAAAGAAGCATAGGTTCTTCCTCATTCTTTGGATTGCCACAAAGCAACCTGCGAGATTGGAGAAAGGTTGAGAAGAGATCGTGAGAGGAAATGACAGTGTCGTGAAAACGAGACTGACTGTGAACGGAGAGAAGCAGAAATGCTCCTCCACCACCACATAATTACTATTCGGACAGTGATTCTGAGTAGGCCGTTCCTATCGAATCAGTGTCCAAGGGTTTTGTTTTGTAATTTTGTTTCCCTTATAAAAAATCATAATGCTGTGCGACGAAGGGCAAAGTTCACGACTGGCAGCCGCGTTTAAACAGGGAGCCCTTCACAGACAACTTTAACACGCGCAACGTAGTTGGGCGCACATGGCTAGTTTTAAGTATTATTTTTAGTTTCAGAAATTATCACAGTGCAAAGTCATTTTTGAATTCTTTTCATTTAAAAGAAACTAGGGGTTGAGGTGTACATGAGCTATATACTTGATTTAAAATGTGTAACTATAGTGTACATTCAGAAAGTATTCAGACCCCTTTACATTTTTTCAGATTTTGTTATATTGAAGCCTTATGCTAATGTGTCTCTATTATAAAAGGAAATCCTGGGACGGGATGAGACTATTTCCAAGAGATTCTTTCAGGTCCCACCCTCCTCTCAACCATATTCAACCACGCACACAGACCTCTCACCTCTCATTTGTGTGAATGTTTTGACAGACACAGTTCCTGCTCTCTTAGCTCTTATAAATGTTTACGTTTTCCTCACTTTATTTTCCCAATAAAAGAAATTATATTATGTCCAAATCTTACTTTAAAATTTCATCACAAAGGGTTATTAACTCATAAGAAATGAGTACACGGGCAATCCTAGTACAGAGAAACGATGAAGTCAAACGAATTAACACGAAAATTGCCGATTGGTTACAAGGCAAATTGGCCAAATGCATATCAATAGACTATGCTGAAACAGTTGGTGGTGATCGTGTGGAACATGAAAACATCAGCTTATAATATCCTGAAGAAAAACTACAGCCGTTAACACTGTCTGGTCTTCAACTGCACAAATTACTGTAGAAAGAAGGATGTATCCAAGAAAGGTAATGAAGTGCATCTTCCACGGATAACATTAGACATCAAAGGAGATCTTAATATGCCATTCGTATTAAAATGTTAACAGTTTCCCATTAGAATAGCTTTTGCAAAGACAATTAACAAATCACAGAGATAAACATTTGAAAAAGTCAGTTTATTTATTAGAGAGAAAGAAACGAAATTCAATCACAGGCAATTATACATTGCGTTGTCATGATGAAAGTTCTAACACAGAATCAAAATTCAATGTGATATTGACGAAAATTTCATTAACAAATTGTTTTTACTGAAGTTTTACAGTAAAAGTGTAAGTTTAAAAAGTATTTACGTGTTAATTTTAAAGCCAAACAGAACAAAATTGTGTAACGCAACGAATAACTCTTAACACAACATGAAACATAATTTACTTTCAAATTATTACGTTTTACTATTTTTTACTATAGTTAACTTATAGTTAAGAGTTAGTTATATTACTCACTGTAATGTAAAATAGTTAGTTCTATTATGCATTTGTAACAATTCCCATGAAAATAACACTCTGTTTACATTGTACATCTGCATCCCGATACGCGAGTGGCAGAACCTCAAAGTGGCTAGCGTATAGTGCCCGCCAGGGGGTTGGCGATTGAAACAAGCAGGGGAAAAGCCCCCTAATCATTTAATTATTTTTTTCCCCTCATCATGCAACACTCAGTACCATAGAATGACAAAGCGAAAAGAAGATTTTAGAATTTTTTGCAAATTAATTAAAAATACTGAAATATCACATTGACTTAATTAATACTCTTTACTCGTTACCTAGCAGAAACACCAATGGAAGCCATTATACCCTGGACTCTTCTTGGGTATGATGTGACAAACTTTGTCCACCTGTATTTGAGGATTTTCTGCCATATTTCTCTGCAGATCCTCTCAAGCTCTGTCAGGTTGGATGGGGATGTCACTGGGAGATCTGTTATTTACAGGTTACTTCAGAGATGTTTGATTGGGTTCAAGACAGGACTCTGGCTGGTGCACTCAAGGAAATTCCCTATATTGTCCCTAAAACATTAATACAGTGGTGTGAAAAACTATTTGCCCCCTTCCTGATTTCTTATTCTTTTGCATGTTTGTCACACAAAATGTTTCTGATCATCAAACACATTTAACCATTAGTCAAATATAACACAAGTAAACACAAAATGCAGTTTGTAAATGGTGGTTTTTATTATTTAGGGAGAAAACAAAATCCAAACCTACATGGCCCTGTGTGAAAAAGTAATTGCCCCCTGAACCTAATAACTGGTTGGGCCACCCTTAGCAGCAATAACTGCAATCAAGCGTTTGCGATAACTTGCAATGAGTCTGTTACAGCGCTCTGGAGGAATTTTGGCCCACTCATCTTTGCAAAATTGTTGTAATTCAGCTTTATTTGAGGGTTTTCTAGCATGAACCGCCTTTTTAAGGTCATGCCATAGCATCTCAATTGGATTCAGGTCAGGACTTTGACTAGGCCACTCCAAAGTCTTCATTTTGTTTTTCTTCAGCCATTCAGAGGTGGATTTGCTGGTGTGTTTTGGGTCATTGTCCTGTTGCAGCACCCAAGATCGCTTCAGCTTGAGTTGACGAACAGATGGCTGGACATTCTCCTTCAGGATTTTTTGGTAGACAGTAGAATTCATGGTTCCATCTATCACAGCAAGCCTTCCAGGTCCTGAAGCAGCAAAACAACCCCAGACCATCACACTACCACCACCATATTTTACTGTTGGTATGATGTTCTTTTTCTGAAATGCTGTGTTCCTTTTACGCCAGATGTAACGGGACATTTGCCTTCCAAAAAGTTCAACTTTTGACTCATCAGTCCACAAGGTATTTTCCCAAAAGTCTTGGCAATCATTGAGATGTTTCTTAGCAAAATTGAGACGAGCCCTAATGTTCTTTTTGCTTAACAGTGGTTTGCGTCTTGGAAATCTGCCATGCAGGCCGTTTTTGCCCAGTCTCTTTCTTATGGTGGAGTCGTGAACACTGACCTTAATTGAGGCAAGTGAGGCCTGCAGTTCTTTAGACGTTGTCCTGGGTCTTTTGTGACCTCTCGGATGAGTCGTCTCTGCGCTCTTGGGGTAATTTTGGTCGGCCGGCCACTCCTGGGAAGGTTCACCACTGTTCCATGTTTTTGCCATTTGTGGATAATGGCTCTCACTGTGGTTCGCTGGAGTCCCAAAGCTTTAGAAATGGCTTTATAACCTTTACCAGACTGATAGATCTCAATTACTTCTGTTCTCATTTGTTCCTGAATTTCTTTGGATCTTGGCATGATGTCTAGCTTTTGAGGTGCTTTTGGTCTACTTCTCTGTGTCAGGCAGCTCCTATTTAAGTGATTTCTTGATTGAAACAGGTGTGGCAGAAATCAGGCCTGGGGGTGGCTACGGAAATTGAACTCAGGTGTGATACACCACAGTTAGGTTATTTTTGATCAAGGGGGCAATTATTTTTTCACACAGAGCCATGTAGGTTTGGATTTTTTTTCTCCCTAAATAATAAAAACCATCATTTAAAAACTGCATTTTGTGTTTACTTGTGTTATATTTGACTAATGGTTAAATTTGTTTGATGATCAGAAACATTTTGTGTGACAAACATGCAAAAGAATAAGAAATCAGGAAGGGGGCAAATAGTTTTTCACACCACTGTATGTTGCCTTTGCTTTGTAGTTAGGGTGGTTGTCCTGTTGGAATTTAAACTTTCAGCCCAGTTTGGTTTGCAGAGCACTCTGGAGTAGGTTTTCATTAGGGATGTCTCGGTACATTGCTGTGTTCAGCATTCTCTTGACCCTGACAAGTCTCCAAGTCTTAAACCCCACAGAATGATGCTGCCACAGCCATGTTTTATTCTTAAGAGGATATTGCATGGGTGATGGGCAGTGCCAAGCTGTTCAATCTTAGTTTCAACAGACCAGATAATCTTGTTTCTTACTGTCTGAGAGTCTTTTACGTGCCTTTTGCAAACTCCAGGCAGGTTTTCATGTTTTTTATTCATTTATTCATCAGGCCATTCTTTCACAAAGCCCAGAATGGTGGGGTGGCACAGTCATAGTTATCCATCTGAGACATATTTCCTATCTCCACACAGGTTCCCTAGAACTCAGCCAGAGTAACCATTGGGTTCTTGGTCATCTCTCTTATCAAGGCATGTCTCCCTCGATAGCTCAGTTTAGTCAGGTGGCCAGCTTTAGGAAGAGTCATGGTTGTTCTTCCATTTAAGACTTATTGAGGCCACTGTGGTCTTAAGACATCTCAAACCTGCAGAGATGTTTTGTAGTCTTCTGCAGGTCTGTGTCTCAACATGATCAGTTTCTAAGCTCTGCAGGCAATTCCTTTAACCTCATAGCTTGGCATTTGTTCAACTGCAGGGCTTTCTATACACAGATGTATCCCTTTCCTAATTATATCCAGACAAATGAATTTAACACAGGTGGACTCTAAATAAGCTGTAGAAACATCTTAATGACGATCAGTAGAATGTGATAATGCCACTTTGTCAGACTTCAACTGCCATTACAGAGTGTCTAAATTATTTTGTCAATGGGATATTTCAGTTTTTTATTTTTAATACCTTCATTTAATACCTCAATTTTTATTTTTAATATTCATAATACCTTGTTTTTGCTTTGTCATTCTGGGAATGTGAAAAAAGTGAAAGGGGTCTGAATACAGACTGGTAGGTTAAATCACAATTTTGGGGTTAAGAACAGTAGCTGTCTAATAAGAATGCACTGAGTTAATGGCTGTACAGTTTAGAATTGCACAATATATCAGTACATGTTAAAAAAAAAAAAAAAAGATAAATAAAATGAATTATAAATGCTACAGCAAGTGTAACATCAAAGCAAAACAGTGTTTGCATACTGTATGGTGTGTGTGTGTGTATATAATATATATGTATGTATGTATATATATATAATATATATATATATATATATATATAATGTATATGTATGTGTGTGTGTGTGTGTATATATATATATATATATATATATATATATATATATATATATATATATATATATATATATATATATGTATATATATATATATATGTATATATATGTATGTATGTATATAGTGTGTACATACACACACACACTTTCAAATTTACATTACCAAAAAACCTGAAATTGTCATGTTGATGAGTTCCAGTCATTTGCCAAATACTCCTGTCAATTATGTGTGAGTGAGTAAAGATCTCTTTATACATTTTATCAGCCTTTAATGTATCTCGAGGAAGTCTTTTGTAGTGTTAGATTCACTCTATTTAAGCAGGCAGATTTCTGTTTCAGTCCCTCCTTTTTGACTCTCCTATCCATTCCACAAAAGGTTAGCAATTCCAGGAATTTGTTGGGATTTGCTTGCTTACACATGTCACAGTAATGTTGCAGGTTTATAGAAATGACACGGTTCTATATGAGGGAGCAAGAATCCTGAAAGATTACATGCATATAGTATAAAATATTCATCAATTTCTTGTCTGGTTTCAGGTAACAAACCAGAGTTCAAGAATAGAGCTATCAGACTTCTTAGTAATGCTGTGCTGTCACAGTACCATCTTGAAAGATTTATTGCCATTTTTACTTTTTTAACAGTACAAGTGCAGTTTTCAGTTTAATATTATATGCTATTTATTTTGAAGGGGAGGATTACATAATTTTCTGTGGCAAAACACTATTTATTTATGGGAGAAGGTAGTGTTTGGCAGTTGGAAAAAAGTAAACCAAATTTTGTAGACTTGTACAATCATATGACTCATTAATAACCACGTTAACAGTCCCTGGCAGGACACATAGTATAACAGCAAGATTACTGATTTGGACAAACGTTAGATTGATATTTTTCAAAGTGCAGCTTGTTCTCTATATTTTATTAGGCTGGTAAATACTCCTAGTATATTTATTTCAGGTTGAAATTAAAATGGAATGCTGTATTATTTTGATTTAATTGGGTTATGGGATGTACGATAATGATATACTGACATATTTGTCAATAACAGATTATTGAAACAATGCCAATGACAGAGAAAGTGGAAGAGCTACTTCAAGTAATTGGACCATTTTATGAAATTGTAGAAGACAAGAAGAGTAGTGGAACATCAGACCTGACTGTAGGTAAGCAAAACAGCACATAAAAACCTGGAAATTACCCTTCACAAATAATATTCATAAGTTTCTGACTGCATTTTTTTCTATATTTGTTAATGCTTACCTTGGAAAGGTCGATTGGAAAAAGTTGCCAGGTCATTGGAAGGCAAGTGAATGTGTCTTGTAATTTGTAGTTTTCTTAGTTCAGCAACTGAACAGAAAACAACATGATCACACATAAACCAACATTTTTTTTAACAAAGGCAATTCTGTCTCCCTTTTCATTTTCTTCAATTCCCACTTTTCTTTACCTGTCATTAGCTAAGTTTCCATCCAGTTTTTTGCGACGTTTTGTTATCGACAAACAGAATATACGTAAAAAAAATGTGCGAAATTTGCTGTCTCCAGCCTGTTTCCATCAAACTGGCTTTTTATCGATAAAATGGTGTGCGTGATGACATCAAATCCCCCCCCCCCCCCCCCCCCAAAACGAACTGTCGCATAACTTTTGTTGTATCGCGAAAAAAATCTGCCCTTGAGCCGTTTCCATACATAATTTTGTGTATGTCGCAAATTATCTACCTTTTGTTTTCCACGTTACACCCCCTCCACTAAACAAAGAAACAAAGAAATGGAGAGATTATTCAGACAGTTTTTTGAAATTTGCCAGCTTACTGTTATTTCAGTTTCACAAATAATTGGAATTGTACATAATATCCGAACACGACAGCAGAATGAAGCAGTTGCTTGTCTGATAGCCCTAGAGCTCGAAGAAAGTACCCAAGTGCGATGAAACCCACGGGTATGGGAGAGACGACGGAATAAGACCTTCTGGGAGGAGGTGGTGGAGAGACACTTAACAGAAAATCTCTGGCTGCAACATTTTATAATGACACGGCCGACGTTTGAGATGTTGTGTGGATTCATCAGTCCTGATGTTGCGCCCATCACAGGTTGCCACCGACCACCGGTTCCAACCCAAAAGCGGATTGCCATCGCCCTTTACAAGCTGGCAACCTGCGCCGAGTATAGAGTAGTTGGAGAAACTTTCGGGGTTAGTAAAACTACCGTCCATCGATGTGTATATGCTGTGTGCACCGCTATTAAAGAAAAATTAATGCGGCGTTATATCAGACATCTGACTGTAGCGGAGGCCAATGAAATTGCATACCGCAATTCCTTGGTGCATCTTGTGCCACAGATTTACGGTGCGCTGGATGGCACGCATGTGCCTATTCTTCCCCCGACGGAAGGCTACCGCGATTACATTAATCGCAAAGGGTGGCCATCTATTGTTCTCCAGGCCCTTGTTGATGACAGGTGCATGATACGAGACATTTGCGTTGGCACTCCTGGAAGTGCCCATGATGCAGCTGTGTTTGCAGCATCGGATCTGTACAGGTGAGCCTACCTTTCAACATCCCTTCTCAGTGCGATAACAACTGAATTAGTTCTGTAACCTGCTTCCCTTAAGGTTTTTAATTAAAACTGAAATTTGAATTAATACAAAATAACGACGTTTAATCAAAAAAAAACTCTCTTCATCAGACCATGCGAACCGCTCCGTATTCTCGTTTTGATTGCACGTGATGAAAATGTGACACATTTATTTGCGTTAAAGCCCTTTTTTCCGACAAAAAGTGTTTCCAACGTAGTTTTTTGCGACATCTGAAGTATCGATATGGAATTTATGCGCTAAAGTTAAACAGAAAAATATTATGTCGACATTTACAACATTTTATCGATAATTAGCATTTCCATCAGCCATATCGGTAAAAAAATTTGAAGCGCTAAATATTTTTTCGCAAAAACTCCTTGGATGGAAACCTGGCTATATTCTCAATAGGCGATTGCAGCAGAACTGTTGAAAATTTCAAGGATATGTGGGCCTTTTGTTTTGTCTAAGAGAATGTTTTCAAATTTCTCCTTGGCAATACTACCGATCTGAATAATATACTGCTGTTCAACCATCATAAGAATTTACAAACATTGACAAAAACTGACAGATATGTTACCATCAAAACACACTTCTATTTTAAAGAATGGAAAGCAGGCTATGAAGACATATGTATGCATGCATGGATGGAAAGTGCTTACACCAAAAGAGCTTGTAGATGGACACACAGTTGAGAGTATTTTTGTTATCATTTTGTACTAATTAGGAGATTTGTAATGTGGTATGAATCGATTCACGCTGCAAAAGCCAACAATGGCCTGAATTAACAGTGAGAAAATGCAATTCTCCGATTATACTGTATAGCACACACGCAGTCAGTTTAGTGTTCGAGCAGTTAAAGCACCTTTTAGTAGGTTTAAAGTGGCAGTGAATCATTTTGGACAAGCGCTGACAAGAGCCCCTTGAAGGACAAAGAGTGATTGCATAGATTAAAAACCTGATTAATGACTGTGTTATCTAATGAGATGTCACATAAAACCCCTTCAAAGATATCTCTTAGCAGGTTTAAACTGGATGTAAAAAGTGCCCTCTCATCTTTAGGTAATTCAAGCTTATTGTCATGTGTCATGAAGCAGGTCAAAGACATATTCAAATACATAGTATAACATTCTAAAACCCACTTCATTTAATTTAAGGAGTCAGGGAGCCCAAAGCCTATTCTGATAATACCAGATCTGATGAATTTATTCTTACAAAGTATCCATTAGCAAACCATAAGATACACACATTTACAGATCCATTCAAAATACCTTGCCACAAAGCACACAAAATACTGAATACAAAATACTATGCACATACGTAGAAATATACGTACTCTGTTGACGTTTTATGAAATTAGGTTTTTAATGCAACCCAATATTTATAATTGAAGAATAAGAATATATTAAGCCATGACCAAATGACATTAAAAAAGAGAGAACTAAATTTCAGTTTATGCGGAACTCTCCTGCTAATACACAGCGGAGGGGCGCTGGCGCACGCATGCTGTGGCCGCTCCTCCCTGTTAACACTTTTTGTAAAAATCGCCTTAATCCTGAACTTTTTTACGCTTGTTTTATTTTCTCTATTGTACGTATAGTTTGTGGATGCAGTTGACTCGAATTGTATGGATTTGGATTAATTTTTACGGACTTTATGGACTTTACCTTGACTGGGAACAACTGAATTTGTGGATCACGGGACGAGACCTACGAACATTTCTTTGTACCTTGGCGATCTAGGAGTCTGGGATGAGCTGTCTTCTTGATTATAGTTGCTATGCTGGTCTGCTCTCGATTCATTTTATTGTGCTTTATGACTAATAACTGATGTGATGTTCACACCCACCTGGATTGTGGCTCTGGGGTGATCATGCCTGTAATACCCAGTGTTACTTGTTTGTGACTGTATGTTGGAACCTCCAAATCCTGCTACCTCCTCCTGCTATGCTTTCTGCTGCATTGCTATCACCGTTCATCTGCGCCATGGCACCCTGCCCGTCTCACCGGCTCTGCTGTGCTGCTTCTCCACTGCTATCAGATAAGTATTGCTCAGTATCATGCTAGTATACTCTTGTGACAAACTCCTTCATATTAAACAGTTTGTCCAGAGCAAATGGTCTGACTGGAATATTCTAAAAGACACCGGTACTTTGCCGCGCCCGAAATATGTACATCGTGGGTCAGGTCACTGCCACCGCCAGGCTACGAATGAAAAGATCACCGACCGCATTTGCTTAGGAATACGCCATCCTACTCATGGCCCTGGAAACAGAAGTGTCAGTGAGCCAAATTTACAGTATGTGAAAATAAACTCCGGTCATGGCTCTGTGCAAAAAGAAGTCTCATCAACTAATACTGCATTGTTTAATTCGAGATCTCTTAATGGCAAAGCATTGGTGTTGTCAGAATTCATCATTGACACCAAACTTGATATGCTGTGCTTAACAGAGACTTGGCAAAAACCAAATGAATTTACATGTCTCACGGAGGCGACACCACCTGGTCACACTTTCCTCAAAGAGCCTTGTAGCTCAAGACAAGGCGGAGGACTTGCAGTAATTGTCAGAGTGGAGCTAAACATTAAAAGAATCCCAATTGATTGTCCATTGTCTTTTGAGTGTCTGGCTCTTAAACTAATAATGGAATCAGGTCCTGTCTTACTTATTGTTCTTTATCGTCCTCCAAAATACAATGCATCCTTCTTATCTGATCTGACTGAACTATTAACCCACTTAAGTTCACTTTCCCAGAGAGTCATTCTTCTTGGTGATTTCAACATCCATATTGACATCCCCACATCTGAACTGAGAAATGAATTCCTATCCTTACTGGACTGTTTTGACTTGACACAATATGTTGATTTTCCCACCCACTCTGATGGTCATATATTGGATCTGATCTGTACATCATGATTATCTGTTGCCAACACTTATAGCAGTGATTTGGGACTCTCTGACCATAAAGCAGTATTTTTCACGTCTCATTACCTCTCCTTCCTCTTATTTGTAAATGACAAATTTCTTACAGAAACCTTAAAAATATCTGTCCCTCTACCCTTTCTGGATCCATTTCTGATTTTTTTCTGTCTTCACCTATTCCATCAACACTTGATAGTCTTGTCGATCACTATAACTCAGCATTAGATAAAACAGCTCCTTTAAAACATCAGGAGGTTTCCTTTAAGCGTTCATCTCCTTGGTATAATTCAGAATTGCGATCTATGAGAGCAGCTGGCCGATGCCTTGAGAGGATGTCACATAATTCTGCCCTCACAGTGCACATCCAGGCTTTCTCTGACCACCAAAGAGCTTACAGAGAAGCACTAACTGCTGCCAAGAACACCCATTATGGCAGAATAATAGAAAGTGGCCATGAGAACCCAAGGGTTTTGTTCTCTGTAGTTAATAAACTACTCAAACCCGCATCTGGCCCAACTACCTCTTCTGCTGAAGTCTGTAAGAATTCCTCCACTTTTTCCGTAACAAAAGTAAAGATCTAAATAATTTAACTAACATAAATACATTATCTGTTAATATCTCTCCCTCTTTTCCCACTCCCTCCAGCTCCTTCTCTAAGTTCTCACCAGTCACCTCTGCTTTTGATAATGACCTGCTTTGTAAGATGAGGCCGACTACTTGTGTACTGGACCCCATCCCCACCACACTTCTTAAATGCTGCCTTCATGTCGTAATCCCGACTATTACAACAATAATAAACTCATCCCTTGACACTGGCTTTGTGCCGCTCACTTTTAAAATCGATTCTGTAACCCCCATGTTAAAAAAGTCTGGTCTTGATGCTGACAATCTTAACAATTTTTGGCCTATTTCCCACTTACTTTTTCTGTCAAAAGTTTTTGAGCGTGTTGTAGCTTTCCAATTCACTTCTAATAATTTGATGGAACCCTTTCAGTCTGGTTTCAGGGTGCAGCACAGCTGTGAAACTGCTCTGCTACAGGTTACCAATGATTTGCTTATGGCAACAGACTCTGGACAAACCAGCATATTAATTCTGTAAGACCTCCGTGCAGCATTTGACACTCAGGTCAGACATGACAGTCTACTGTCCAGAATGGAGAACATGCTGGGTATCTCTGGCACTGCCCTCCAGTGGTTCACGTCCTATCTGACTGATAGGCATGAGTTTGTTAGTCTTGGCAACAGCAGATCTAGCTCAGCGCCAGTCACACAAGGAGTTCCTCAGGGCTCTGTCCTCGGTCCTTGGCCCTCTTCTTTTCTGTATTTATATGCTTCCCCTTGGCCATATTATTCATAGCTATGGACTGGGTTATCATTTTTATGCAGACGATACTCAACTCTACTTCAATGTTAAAAGTGGAACTTCATCAGAGCTTTCTCAGCTCACAACCTGCCTCAGTGAAATTAAAACCTGGATGGAGCAGAACTCTTTAAAATTAAATTGCAACAAAACTGAACTCCTGCAAATTGGGACTAAAGTGCAATTTAATAAAATGAGTTCCTTCCCAGTCTGTCTTGGCGGTGATCTCATCAGACCTGCCTCTACTGCAAAGAATCTTGGTGTCATTTTTGATTCCTCCCTCTCTTATTCTGCCCACATAAATCACATTAAGAAACTTTCTTAATTTTACCTCAGTAACATATCCCGTGTTCGCTCCTTCCTCTCCTTCTCTAACGCTGAGAAACTTGTCTCTGCTTTTATCACATCCCGCATTGATTATTGTAATTCCCTACTGGCAGGTGCCCCTTCTAATCTTATATCACAGCTCCAGCTTATTCAAAACTCAGCTGCAAGAGTCCTTACTCGAACCAGCAGCAGCGAGCACATCACACCCATCCTGCTCCGTCTTCACGGGCTCCCTGTGTCTTACAGAATCGAATATAAAATCCTACTAATAACCTACAAAGCTTTAAACGACCTTTCGCCAAACTACATCAGTGACCTTCTCCATCACTATGTGTCTGTCCGCCCACTAAGGTCCTCTGATTCTGCCAATCTTGTTGTGTCCCACACTAATCTACACTCCATGGGTGACAGAGCCTTCAGCTGTATAGCGCCCAGACTCTGGAATGACCTACCGAAATTAATCAGGTCAGCTGACTCCATGAATTCTTTTAAAAAACAACTCAAAACTCATCTGTTCAGGAAGGCTTTTAGCTCTACTTGACTTTATTACCCTTCTCTCAGTTTACCTCTCTGTCAAGATGCTCATGTAACCTGTGTGTGTGCGCTAGACCATCAATTATGTTGTCTGTTAGGCTTTTTCTCTGAATTTACTACCTTACTCTTCTTTATTTATTTATCTGGTTTAGTACAATGCTATATACTGTATACCCTGCCGTTCTTTCTTAAACTCTGTGAAGTGCCTTCAGCATGGGAAAGAGCTATATAAATAAAATGTATTATTATTATTATTGTTAGTCATCCAGGCCCTTCCTAGGAAATCCAGCAATGCACTACTGTTCAGGTGAAATATTGTAATGGAGGGGTCGCCAGCTCCGGTCCTGGAGGACCACCGTGGCTGCAGGTTTTCATTCTTAACCCTTTTCTTAATGAGTGACTTCTTTTGAACTAATTTTAATTGACTTGCTCTTGAAAACTCACACCCGTTAACTGTTTCTTTTTCCTTAATTAGCAGCCAAACAATAATGAGATACAAAATCAGCCAAAACAACTGGTGTCCATCATACAATATCTGAAAATAAAGAAAAATGAAGGTCTCCGGGATGCTGATCTGCTCAGGTCCACAAAACATTTTAAAAGAAAAGAGAAAATCAACAATTACAGAAATGTCTGCTAATGCACAATTCGAGCAGAAACAAGCCACAGAATTAAACAACGGGTTTAATTAATGACAAGACTCTGTGCCTAATTAAGCAGCTGGTTGGAGTGAAATGGATTAGAGTTTGAAGCCCTGACTTAGTTGGTGTTCCGTTGGCTCACTCACTTCACGTTTCATTTCTGTTTGGATGCCATTTAAGGAAAGAAATGAAGCAACTCAGAAGAATGATAAAGAAATTCAGGGGAACAAATCTTAGAAAAGCAAGTCAATTAAAATGAATTCAGAAGAAGTTCATTAGAAGCACAAACAGGGCACTCGTTAAAAAGGGTTACAATGAAAACCTGCAGCCACAGTGGTCCTCAAGGACTGGAGTTGGCGACCCCTGACTCTCTAATGGCTTTCATTGATGATAAAATGATTAAATTCCATTCATTCATACAAACTAACAAGGTGTGCCTAAAAGAGAGAGCTGCTAAAATGATGGAGAATTTTGGAAAATTCTGAAAAGAGTATCAAAAATGTGTTGAACAAAGCGATTCGTGCTTTTATTATTTCACGCATTTCAGTGATAAACAACAAAAGCAGTTGGGTGTCAGGGATTTGGAGGAGATTAAAAAATATGGAAAAAAGGGACCATCTGAAGAAGGAAAGTGAAAGAAAAGCATTGGCCACTCCAAGTAATCAGTATATTGAATCATATCACAACACAACCAAAGGAGAGGAAAGGTGAGAGAATGTCCAAAAAAAAAAAACTGCAGCAGCATTTAATTACTAAAAGTCTTTTCGTGGCAATCCTCTCCTTTCGAAGAAACATACAAGAGCTACTCTGGTCAGATCTGATCAGATCTTTAGTGTTCTCTGAGTTGAAAGCCCTTTATTGATCCATGTTGATGGATAAGAAAGAGATTTTAATTGTTCTCAGCAAGGATGTACATTTATTTATTTATTAATTCTTCAGGGGTTCCAATAATTGTGCCCCATACTGTAAATTCTTGAGAGTATACTGTATGCTCAGAGTAAAATGAAAGTTCTTGTAGGAGTGATTTGTATTAGATAAATGGTAAGCAATTTCTCCAAATGTTTTGAAGAATGTTTAAATCCTTATATATATTGTTTATTTTATATAGTTGTTTTTGCCCATTTTATTTAGGGGTGTGAATAGTTGACTGTAGCTAGTAAATATTGCTTTTTTTAATACTTGTTTAGCTATACTTGAATACTTATAATTTGAAATATTAATGTCTTAGATATTAGTTCACATATTAGCTTTAATGACCTGGTATTTAAAATGAGGGTCAAGAACTAATACCATTTTTTATTACAAACGTTTCATGTTTTTCCTGGCACCCTCTATCCAGCAGGAGGCGTTGGCTCCATTGTTGGAATGAGTTCTTTTGTAATTGTGGCGTGTTACATAACCCAAATCTATATAGATATGATATTAAAAGGTGATACCCCTGACCCCCACTTAGTGATACAACGGTAAGAAATCACATAGGAGAAATAACTTTCTTAAATAATGGCTTACGCTGCATAACAGACGAAGGAAGCCAATGGCAAAAAACCCAGTTCGGGAGTGGGGGCCCAATGTGTAGAGTCTGCCATTTTTGCCGTTTGCAGTGGAAGGATTTTCGGGATCAGATGATGTTCTCTCCCATCCTAAAGGTGTGCCGGGCAATGTTCCAAGGCTTTATACTCTTTCTTCACGTGCAGGCCTCCACTTAGGTGAATCATGCAATTCCCAACAAGGCAACAGAGGATACAGTTTCATGCTGAGTTTGACACACAGCAATAGTATACAGTGGTCATCAGTCTGACTGCACGTTTCCCCAGCTGTCTTTTTTATCTGTCTTGTCTTATGCTTTGCCTAGCAGTTCTAAATGATGAGCCCCTGTGCTAAATCTGGCTCTGTGTCAGCTGTACATGTGAGTAGAAAGAAAAGTAGATTTATAAAATATGATTACACTCTGGATGTTGTGAACATTGGGTTATGATAGGGTTGGTGGTTTTTTTTTTACATTTTTAAACCTCTTGCGTTTTTACCTTCTGCTTATAAACCAAAATTATAGAAATATTGATATCTAGAATAATACTGCACTGAGAAAACCCATAAAGTATTTGCTTTGTATCAAAAAACTAAGTGCAAAAACACCTCTTTCTGTATATTATTGTTCTGACAGCCAACACAACTATTACTCTGAATTTGTTTAACTGATTGATGTGCGTATCAGTGGGTCCTTATTGTTGCACTGACTAATAGTTTTTTTCTTTTTGCTGACAATAAAAAGGTTGTGAAGCTGAAAGATGATAATTCTCAGCCCCTGTCTTTCAGCATGAGTTCCCCACAGAGTTGTATATTATCACCAGTCTTTTATTTGTTGTATACATATTTTCATTTGCAGCTTCTGTAAGACTGGTCTGCACGGAGAAATGGCGTAAAAGAGCTGGTGAAATGGCAAAGCCAAAATAAACTAAGATTGAAAGCTAAGTAAACAAAAGAATTGATATTGGACTTTAGTTACAAGGCAAAATGTCATCAATCAAAAGCCATGTTGTAGACGTAGAGTAACATAGGAGGTCAGTACATTTTAAAACATCTCAAATGGGGTTTGCTGACTATTAGCAGGTATTATAAAGCCCTGAAAACATCTGATTGTGTGCATTTTGAAGAATGAAAAAAAAAAACTGATGTGATCAAATCTTTTTTAAAGAGTTGTATATTGGCCATCAGATTTTATTTAGAACACTAAGTGAAATCATGATAGAGAGTTTGTTGCCCAAATGCTGCCTTTCTCAATTACAATTAATACTATAAGTCTGTTTAATTTTATTCTTTAGGCCTTGACACCATACTGAGCATAAACCCGAACTGTATGAAATTAAATGGCAAAAAAGAGAGCAGTGACAGTGGAGCAGAGTCCGACAAGGATGGTGAGGATGACATGGATGAGGAGGATGATAAGAAAGGTAAATGCAAAGAAAAGGATTCATTCAAATCTGAAAGTATTAATAAATATAAGTGTACAGTAAATACCCTTATAGCAATTAACTAGTGATTGCTGAGAAAGCAGAAGAAAGTACAGTGTCATTTGAGAGAGGCATTGTGATCCTGCCGTTTAAACTTGCATCATCTTAGCTAAATTTCCCTTGTGTGTTAACTGATATGTCCGTGTTAAAGGGTTCTGCTGCACTTCATAGCTTCTTTGAAAGAAGATTTAACGATATTACTAAATGTCATTTGCAGTATTCTAATAGATTATGAAAGCTTGGGGCCTGGCACACTGCTGTGTACTAGTCTAAAGGTATTAAAAGAGCACCCTTTTATCCGTTTCCCCTCTGTTTCTTAATGAATTTGTGATTTTTTTTTTCTTGCTTCTAATCTGCAGCGGTTTATATTCGTTAATTACAATAGGAGTATTGTGCTCATTTAAACCTGCTACTTGTGTTTGTGTAGGATGTAGAGGCACTGATAGAGGTGGGTTTTTGCCTCTTTCATGTTGTTTTTTTTTTGTTTTTTTTTGTTTTTTGTATTTTTAAACAGCCAGAAAATGACAAACCTAAATCAAAGGTCACAGCAGAGTATATTGAAAATCAATGGTTTAAATTTACGGATTAAAATTAGGGAATACTTCATTTTTTGTGGTGAGAAAAGGCTAGTTATTGGATGGACAGGATTAGAAATGAGGACATTAGAGGGTCAGCTCAAGTTGGACGGTTGGGAGACAGTCAGAGAGGCGAGATGGCGTTGGTTTGGACACGTGCAGAGGAGAGATGAGGGGTATATTGGGAGAAGGGTGCTAAGGATAGAGCTGCTAGGTAAGAGGAGAAGAGGAAGGCCTAAGAGAAGGTTTATGTATGTGGTGAGAGAGGACATGCAGGTGATGGGTGTAACAGAACAAGATGTAGAGAACAGAAAGGTATGGAAAAAGATGATCCGCTGTGGCAACTCCTAACAGGAGCAGCCGAAAGAAGAAGAAGAAGTAATTTATATGAATGGCAGCACACCTTCGTCTGATAGAATGTGTGATAATGCATTTAAAGGTTATGGCAATAAGAAGCCCTCTCTAAGTATGCTGTCAGTGATGAAACAATTGCTTCATTGATGTAATGTACAGTACTGTGCAAAAGTTGTAAACAAAGAATGCTTTCAGAAATATAAATAATGATTGTTTATTGTTATCAATTTACAAAATGCAAAGTGAGCGAACAAAAGAAAAATCTAAATCAAATCAATATTTGGTGTTACTACCTTTTGCCTTCAAACCAGCATCAATTCGTATAGGTCCACTTGCACAAAGTCGGGGATTTTGTAGGATTCTAGTCAGTTGTCTGATCAACCAATTCTACCAAACAGGTGCTAATGATCATCAATGTCACACGTAGGTTGAAACACAGTCATTAACTGAAACAGAAACAGCTGTGTAGGAGGCTTAAAACTGGGTGAGGAACAGCCAAACTCTGCTACCAAGGTGAGGTTGTGGAAGACATTTTCATGTCATGGCAAGATTGAGCACAGCAACAAGACACAAGGTAGTTCTACTGCATCAGCAAGGTCTCTCCCTGACAAAGATTTCAAAGCAGACTGGGGTTTCAAGATGTGCTGTTCAAGCTCTTTTGAAGAAGCACAAAGAAACGGGCAACGTTGACGATCATAGACGCAGTGGTCGGCCAAGGAAACTTAGTGCAGCTGATGAAAGACACATCAAGCTTATTACCCTTCGAAATCAGAAGATGTCCAGCAATGCCATCAGCTTAGAACTGGCAGAAACCAGTGGGACCCAGGTACACCCATCTACTGTCCGGAGAAGTCTGTCCAGAAGTGGTCTTCATGGAAGAGTTGCAGCCAAAAAGCCATACCTCCGACGTGGAAACAAGGCCAAGCGACTCAAGCATGCACGAAAACAGGAACTGGGGTACAGAAAAATGGCAGCAGGTGCTCTGGACTGATGAGTCAAAATTTGAAATATTTGGCTGTACCAGAAGGCAGTTTGTTCATCGAAGGGCTGGAGAGCGGTACAATAATGAGTGTCTGCAGGCAACAGTGAAGCATGGTGGAGGTTCCTTGAGCGTTTGGGGCTGCATTTCTGCAAATGGAGTTGGAGATTTGGTCAGGATTAATGGTGTTCTCAATGCTGAGAACTACAGGCAGATACTTATCCATCATGCAATACCATCAGGGAGGCGTATGATTGGCCCCAAATTTATTCTGCAGCAGGACGACGACCCCAAACATACAGCCAAAGTCATTAAGAACGATCTTCAGCGTAAAGAAGTGATGGTATGGCCCCCACAGAGCCCTGATCTCAACATCGAGTGTGTCTGGGATTACATGCAGAGACAGAAGGATGTGAGGAAGCCTACATCCACAGAAGATCTGTGGTTAGTTCTCCAAGATGTTTGGAACAACCTACCAGCCGAGTTCCTTCAAAAACTGTGTGCAAGCGTACCTAGAAGAATTGATGCTGTTTTGAAGGCAAAGGGTGGTCACACCAAATATTGATTTGATTTAGATTTCTCTTTTGTTCTTTCACTGCATTTTGTTGATTGATGAAAATAAATGATTAACACTTCCATTTTTGAAAGCATTCTTTGTTTACAGCATTTTTTCACACCTGCCTAAAACTTTTGCATAATACTGTATATATTTTCTTTTTTTTTTTTTTTTTTGGTAGAAGAATGAATCTTTGCCACGACTGTAAGAGTGAACATACTTGTTTAATACACTTTGGATGCTATGGTTTAGAGATCAGTGCTCTCATAATCGTGTCACCTAATTAAAATGGCGCCTGGTTTATACTGCATAAAAATAGTCAAAATAAATTTGAAGGCATGCAAGTGTGTCTAGAATTGGCCCCATTTCAGGTTTCAATTTAATTTTGCTTCAGATATTTTGGTGTCTGAATTTGAAAGCTCTTCAGCTATGTCAGTCACATCATATACTGTAATTCTTTTATGCCATGTAAAACTGTCATCAACTTGCTGATACCACAAAGTGGAGTACAAGGCAACCTACCCCTTTCAGGCCTAGTAAATCGGCTTGATAGTTTAAGTTTTAGTCTGCTCCCTCCTATATGACTGAGTCTGTTGCTCTGCATCCATTCAACTTATAGCCAATATAATCAAATATATTGACATGTATGTTTAAATTAATCCCAAGAAATTATTAAAGGAACTGTGGGACTGAATGATGTGTGTTTATGGTATTCCATTATAAGTAAACAATGGAATTAAGTACAGTACATCAGACAAGACATTGACTTCATAGATGCTATATCAGGTATACCCTTCAGGTGTATAGAGCCATGAAAAAGTATACACCTTAACCAATTTTCTGCATTATCGCATATTTTTCACAGTGACATATGTTGAGACCATGCAAACAAATAATTGCTTCTTTGCCATGACTATGCCACGTACAGGAAGATTAAACACAACTAGATATTTTTTGTAGTTACTGATCTCTTACAGCACTTTTTGAGTAATCTGTATATATAAAAGCCAAACACCACTGACTCGCTCGTCATGAAATCTCCTGAACCATGAGGACTTGGGACTTGAAATTTGGAATGTAGGTTACCCTTGGCCCATAGGTGCTCGCTAAGAAACGGTTTTAAAAATTTCGTGGTCCAAGCGCATTCTGTTTGTCCGCTTTTCACGAGAGAATTACTTAACGGATTTAGATCTGGTTGTTTTCTGTAAGGGCGGCATGGTGGCGCAGTGGGTAGCGTTGCTGCCTCGCAGTTAGGAGACCCGGTTTTGCTTCCCGGGTCCTCCCTGCGTGGAGTTTGCATGTTCACCCCGTATTTGCGTGGGTTTCCTCCCACAGTCCAAAGACATGCAGGATATGTGGACTGGCAATTCTAAATTGTCCCTGTGTGTGTGCTTGGTGTGTGTGTGTGTGTGTGCCCTGCCCGGGGTTTGTTTCCTGCCTTGCGCCCTGTGTTGGTTGGGATTGGCTCCAGCAGACCCCCGTGACCCTGTAGTTAGGATATAGCGGGTTGGATAATGGATGGATGTTTTCTATAATTTGCTTGAACTTTCTGGTTGATTTTGCGACTTTTCTCATTGCGTGGAGTACCATAGTTCGCTTGCGGTACTGATGTATTTATGCAAACCCAAGAGAGTGGCTGTGGGCTGAGAGCAGGGGGGCGGGGCCTTCATCATTCACTCGCCAGCCTCTGTTCAAGTTGGCCTACGTCTTGCCACGTGTTGGAGTGCACCTTGCCTCCGCTTAGTTAGTGATACCTGTTTGTTCAGCAGACATTATCATCTACAGATTGTTAAGGAGTAACGTTTGTCGATTTTGAGAGAGAGATCAGAGCTCCATGTGTTTTACAGGGTAGCTGCTGATTGCCAGAGATCTCACGGCCATGTGCTTTTCTCCCCACGCGGGGGACACTCTCCCGTCAGAGCTGAACATGATCAGATGTAGTGCCAACGTCTATTGATTTTTAACGTTTGTCCTGTTTCATTACTATGTGTGCGCAGCCATGGGGTACAGCTAGTATCTATATTACTAAACGACAGTTAATTTATGCACGGCGGACGCACTGAAGCGCACTGCGGCGTGGTTTCCCAGAGTCAGTAGGTGGCGCCCAAACAACACAACCTGTTAACTACACTTGCTCTACTCCACTGTGCCAGGAGGCTCCCACAACGCGCTTCACACACACCAGAAGCAAAGACATCACGGCTCCACAATGAAAGAGTTCAACTAACGGAAATACAAAACGAGCCCGTATGGATAAACACAATGAACGAGCTCACCCACAACGCGCTTTTTGACACAGCACAGGCAAAGGACGCACGTATCCAAATGGAGGGAGCTCAACGATTAGTAATACAAACACGAGCCCGTATGAATACAAACAATGAACGAAGGCGCCCACACAAAGAAATCGCTTTAGTTCAAATGGGGTTATTGAATTAAATGGAAACTTTACCATGCCTACGACCTGTGAACTAAACCTGAGGTAAAGCGTGCACGCCAGGTTGTACAGCTGCCTGGACGCGACCGCCCACACCACCGCATATACGACGACACAGCCATAAAAAAACAAAAACGAGACTGCATGAAGAAAAATAATAACAGAAGCGCTTTGAAATGAACTGTCCCAGGACGCGCCCAAACCTCCATGATATTTCATCACACAGCGGCTTCCCACCGAGGCGCATACGTACTGCGCCATGGCGCACGCCTCAGAGTCAAACGCAGAGGTTTCCCAGAGTCAGTAGGTGGTGCCCAAACAACACAACCTGTACACTACACTTGCTCTAATCCACTGTGCCAGTAATACAGATCACATAACAGTCACTGACTCAAACCCAGCGGCTTCCCAGACTCAGTGGCTGGCACACGAACACCTCAACCTGTAAACTACATGTGCTGTGCTCCACTCTGCCAGCAGTCAGTGTCAGCAAAGGCAACGGAATCACATCTCCACAAAACGAAACCGCTTTAGTACAGATATGCTTATTTAATTAAATAACATTTCCCCAGACGCACCCACCCTCCATGATATGTCATCCATCCAAATATCGGACGTTACAGAAACTGATTACCATTCTTGGATTGACGATTCTCTAGAGAATTGCGGGCTTACTTGTAAAATATATATGTCAACATTGTGTGTGCTGTATTTGCTGTACTTTGTGCTGTGGCAAAAGTTTGTCTTGTCATTCTGCTGATCAAATACCATTTCTGTGTATTATTTCCTTATAACCATCTAGATGATGAAAACTATGAAAGACAAATGCAGCCCACAACAGAAGATGAGACAAAGCAGGTGAAAATCCTCCTTGCTAATGGCAATTCTGAAAGAGATGTTCCCTTCACTGACAACAGTGAACATATAAAAAAGTCAATGCTAAATAGTGAAAAATCAGAAGAGATACTTAACCAAAAGAACCAGGCACTGGAATTTCCAGAATTACTGGAAATGAATGGTCACATAACCGGTAAGCAACCACAGTATTTCAAGTTTCATTTATTCTTCTAACTGCAGTCTTTCTTTTAGTTGCTACCCCCAAGATCAGAGAAGCGAGAGCTTAGTTGTAGTGGCTCTCTCCTGTATCTTCACCACTGTCCATTACCACTCCCGCAGCACTGTTCTTATGGCATCAATATATTGGTCTCTTTTATCACTCATTAGCAAATCACTGGGGGGGCCTTATCTGTAAAGCAAGTCACTGCTTTGGTATACAGAGCCGTGATCTCTGGATTGCTACTTTTCATTTTGACCAAGGCACACTCATCTTGAAACTGCTTCATTGTGTGCTTGAGATCAGCAGTTTAAGGCCACCCACAGAACCAAACTGGTTATTCACTGAGCCTTTACTGAAAATTAATATCTTGTGTATGATAATTGAAAACCAACTTTTAAACAAGGCAGATAGGGTTGAGAATTTCCTCAAAATATCCCTTTTCCACCTTCTAAAAAAGATCTCCAGAACTGGTGAATGTTTTTGCTGATTTCCTGAGTACTTGGTTGACATGTGACATTTACTTCATGATTCACAGAGAGGTGCCTAAAAGTGAGTTTGCTTCGTGATAACAGAGTAAGGGGAGATCCTGGGATTGAATTTTCAACCTTGTTGTTTAAAATCCAGTGACTTGACCATTAGGCCGCACTTCCTACAGTCTTGAGAAAATTGTATTTAATATTTAACTTGGTTGAAGATTAAGAACATCTTCAACACTGTAATGGAGGTTTGAATAGTATTCTTAGGAATAGGAGATTTTTTTTTTTGTTTTTGTTCTTTATTTCGCCTTATACAATTTCTTGTATTAGGAATTTGTTCGTTTTCGCATACCCTTTGGGGTACAGCGCCCCTGGAGCAATTACAGGTTAAGGGTCTTGCTCAAGGGCCCAGCAGAGTAGGATCTCTTTTAGCTGTGACAGGGATTCGAACCGGCAACCTTCGGGATACCAGCACAGATCCTTAGCCTCGGAGCTAAGATTAAACTACAATGTAACGTAACATACATTTTGAAAACATTTCTGTGGAAGCTTTTATACAATGTTTTATAATAGGATGTCACTATTTTCAAGTACAGTTTCCTCTTTCATATTCTAGAACCCATTGAAGATATTGGTAACCTGCACCACTTAACAAGTGACTCTGATAGTGAAGTATACTGTGATTCCATGGAGCAATTTGGCCAAGATGAGGTGAGGATTCGCCTTGAGGTATGATCTCTTTGCAGTGACCTTTATTTGATTTCAGCAGGCAGCCTTCCAGATACCACCACAGACCCTTAGCATCAGAGTCACCACCACTCTGCCTCAATGTTGTGGAACGTTTTCTCATGGTGTTATATAATTATGAGACGTACATTTATACAGGGTGGTTCATGAAAACGGAGCCCTGCTCTGGTTTTAGCTGCTGCAAATCTAGTGTGGTAAAACTAGCATAACTTCCCCTAGCATTTTGTTTTGTTTATTTAGTTACTTTAGCTTTATGCTTTCTGGAAAGAAGACCTATCGTGTTCACTGAAACAACTTATTTCAGTTGTGGAGATGTGTGTTTGTACAGGGCTCCTTCAAGCTGACGTGCAGAGGATTCATGAAATAATATCCCTTTACAAATGCTTCTGTGAAACACAAAGTTTAGCAGTTGGTGAAAAAGTTAAATATTAAACGTTCTGGGAGTCGTACACAGAAAACAAGATTGTCCTTAGACAGATGTATCCTGGTAATTGTGACTCATAAGGATGGCTCCTTATTGACCCTAGAAACCACTGTACCTATAAATTGATTTTGCAGTTATCACAAAAGATTGGCTGAGGTCTGTCTTCATAAATGTATTATAGTACCCAGAATTTGCATCTTTTAAACCCAGCCACAGGAGATGCACAAACCAGTGTGCTTCTTTGTGCCAGTCCCAAGCCCAGATAAATGGGGAGGGTTACGTCAGGAAGGGCATCCGGTATAACATTTTGCCAAATCAATATGCGGACAACAATACAAATTTCCATACCGGATCGGTTGAGCCCCGGGTTAACAACGACTGCCACCAGTACTGTCAGCCAACAGGGTGCTGGCGGAAATTGGGCTACTGTTGGCCGAAGAAGGAGAAGAAGAGGGGGGAGACGTGTCTGGAGGCAGGAGGAGAGGAGGAAGGTAAAGAGAGTGGATGGATGTGGTGAGAGAGGACATGCAGGTGATGGGTGTAAAAGAACAAGATGCAGAGGACAGAAAGATCTGGAAGAAGATGATCCGCTGTGGCGACCCCTAACGGGAGCAGCCAAAAGAAGAAGACGACGACTTTGCATCTTTTACATTGTATTACAATGCGCAGTAATACCATTTAATAACATTCTCTAATAACTACAAAACACTTTCCAAGTGTAATCTAACATTTGTAATTCTTTACTACTAATACAACTTTTAAGGATATTGACAGAACACAGGGTTGCTTTTTCACATGCCACCCTGTATAAGCCTACTGTACATTTGTGTAAAGACTATTCAGTAGATCAGGGGTCCTCAATGACAGTCTTGAAGGGCCACCGTGGCTGCAGGTTTTTGTTCTAACCCGGTTGCTTAATAAGAAAACAATTCTTGCCAATAATTTAATTTCATAGCTTGTCGAAGCTTTAACTCTGCTATGTCAGGTCATTCTCATATCCTAGATTTTCTTCCCCTTTCTAAGGAGATCATCCAAATGATCTGAAGGCTAAAATGGAGGAGTAATTCTCAATCCTTCACTCTTTTCTCTTAATTTTTCTTCCAAGTATTTAATTAAACCCAATAGTGCATGATAAACACACACAGAGGTGTAAATGGTAACAAGCTAAATGGAGAAATGCTGGTCTCTTTTGTCATTTGCATGTTATTGCTAATTAGGAGCAATTAAAAACCGAGACTACAGCTGTTTAAGACTAAAATAAGCAATAAGGGTTCAAAATCTTAACGAGCGAGACAACGAAAGTGAAGCAGGAGTGTTACTTGAGCAATAAGAGCTTCTTATTGAGCAATTGGGTTGGAACAAAAACCTGCAGCCACTGTGGCCCTCCAGGACCGTGATTGAGGACCCCTGCAGTAGATTCAGACATTATTTAGACCCCTTCACCTTCTGCACACTTTATGATATTGTAGATATGATTTTAAATGGGTCATTTTTGGATTTCTGTCCATTAATCTCCTCTCAGTAACTCCAAATGATAACGTTTTCAGAGAAGTTTGCAAATTTATTAAGAATGTAAAACTCAAGTCTCTCATTTGTATAAGAATTCATAACCCTTGATGTGGAACTCCGAGATGCTGTCTGGTTCCTCCTATTTGCTTTCATTCTGCTTGAGATGTGTCTAGAAGTAGATTGGAGTCCACCTATGAGAAACTGAATTGATTGGACATCGTTTAGAAAGGGCACACAGCAGTGTACATTCGGATCCACAGTTCATGCTCCATGCCTCTGTAGACCTACACGATCAAAACTGTGGTGAGGCACAGACCAGGGAAAAAAACAAAAAATATTCCTAAAGCTTTGCGTGTTCCCAGGAGGTCAGTGGCCTCAATAATTATGGTAAGGACTCTTCTTAGAATTGGCTGTTTGGCCAAACGGAGTAACCTGGCAAGAAGGGCCTTGAACAGGGAGGTGACCAAGAACCCTATGGTCTCTCTAGCATGAGTTTCAGAAGTCCTTGCTGGGATGGGAGAACCTGTCAGGAGCGTAGCCTTCTCCTCAGCACTTCATCAGTCAGCCGTTTATGGTAGAGTGCTAGAAAATAAGTTACAAAATAAGTAGGTTAAGTAACTTCCTTAGGATCACACAGTGACTTGGGACTAGAGTTGAATGAGTGGTCTTATGGTGTTGGTGTTATACCAGCACCACATTCTTGACAAAACCTGATTTATTTGTGTCTGTATTGTTTTCCCTGTATAGTGTTCTGAAGTATTCATAAATCGCTCATTCAGGCCAACTGAAGGAAATCCAACCAAAATCTTGTCAAAAACTGACACATGTAAACATTCCTATTATGAGCCTGAATTTTCCTTGAGTGTCATACAAGGTGGAGCTGAGGGAGTAAAATGTGGTGGCGAAGATGGAAAGTCGGGAGGAAACGGAGGACACCGAGAACGAATGATGCATGGCAAACATGATTATTCAGCTCTTAGACGTGGAGGAAGGGGTGAGTAATCACAATTGATAGGAGTACCAAGAGCACCCAATGGTTTAATTTCTCAAAAATACACATTACACTTCACAAGTTTATTTTTCTGTTCTGTGTTGATACTTGGCATATGAAATATATTTGCTACTGAGGGGGTCTTTGGTGACTACACGTTCCATGCAATGAAAACAGTATTTTAATCCTTAAACCGCCGGAACCGGCTATAGTCAGTTCCCAATGCAATTTGCCAGCATGCCGGAGCCGAGTATATTTGGAAAAATACATTCGTTGAACGGCGCATCTGGCTAGAGTCGATTTCCAGTGCAATTTGGAAGCACGCCGAAGCCGAGTATATGCGGCGACATACATTCATTGAATGCTACAACCGGCTATACTAGTGCCTCAGTGCAATTTGCCAGCATGCAGGGGGCGAGTATATTCGGTGACTTACATTCATTGAACCCTGCAACCGGCTATTGTCGCTTCACAGAGCAATTTGCCAGCACGCTGGAGCTGATCAGTCAGTGCCGTATATTCGTTGAGCAGCCAGCTCACGACCACTGCCGGCCCCGGCAGACCTGCAGCCCAACTGCCTCTGGGATTCAGCCGCTGCACTAGACGAGCCTGCAGTCATTAGCGTTGGCGTCTGTGTGTTTGCGTGCAGCCAGTTCAAGCGCAGTTGGCTCAGAGATTTACTGAATTTCATCAATGGCGTCAGTTGCACCTTGAACATATAATAGATTGTTGCAGTAGTTTTTTTTTTTAGTTTTTTTTTATAGATTTTACAGTTCATATCAAGTATGTAAATTGATCAGTGTTGCAGTAATTGTGATGCTCTTTACATGAAAAAAAAATACGTGTTCCATTAAAATTTCACATTTTCTTTGTGAATTGTTTACTTAAAAAGTATATGGCGTCCAGGGGTGCATTAACCCTCAAGTATGTGGCAGTTTAAGGGTTAAACAGTGTATAAAGTGACATTTGTGATAAGAAATGTTTTACTGGTAACAGTTGGTTAAGAAAAAGTCTTAAAAATACACTGTTCGTGACAAAAGTAAATTGTAGTTAAACAATGTAATATGGTTGTTCTCCACCTCTACTTCTCCAAGATGCCCCAGTGTTCCATGTGAGTATGTGAAGGCCCTCATATTTACCTTCTTATACTTTGCTCCAATCTTGACAAAGTGCTGTATTTGTTTTTGTAAGAGGTTAGGAGCAGGCCCTGATACAGCGCATTGCCGCACCCACCACATGACAAACCAACTCAGGATCTCAGATTAGGGCCCGAGTGCAGCCATGCAACGGGTGGCACCTCAGCACCACACCAGTTCAGATGAAATGGAACCAATGTGAGGTGTTTTTATGGTGGCTGGAGTGCCAATTCTGCCACCAGTCCCCACGTGCTCTGCAGTTTGGAGGGCCTACATGCACGACTAGATGCAGATTAACGTCATACCCAGGATAAGGGCCTTGTTTAAGGGCATACAGAAGTGAGTCACTTTTAGCGTTTACGGGATTCAAACCGGCAACTTCCGATTGCCAGTGCAGATCCGTAGCCACCTCAGAGCCACCACTCCGCCCCTGTTTCTTAAAACGCACTTTTATTAACAAAAACATATTCGCTGCTAGTGCTTTACATTGCCACATTATTAAGTCATAATACAAAATTTATAGGCCATTTCTCATTAAATAAAAGTTATTTGTACTAGTACCTGAATTTCATAGTCATAACGTAAACTGTGTAGACATTTGTTTATGGATAAATAATAACCAGTATTTACGAAAATAAAGAATTTGTCACTGCAGATATTTGTCATAGAAAAAGCTGCTCACTGTTCACTTGGCTTAAGCATTGCTTTTTAAATTGGGTATCAAATGATTAAATATTTCCAAAAACAAGGTTATATTTAAAAAGCAGAATTAGTCATAGTAAATGTTTTTTCAGAACATAACTACAGAAGCTACTTCATTCAGTGTTTCCCAACCCTTTTTGAGAGGTGGCACACTATTTGTAATCCAAAACATCCCAAGGCACAGCACTGTTCTACTAACCACAAACGCATGATATCTCATACACTTCCTCAGCTGTCTGAAAGGGTGAGACTACAGGCAAAGCCAATAAAAAAGCAGCTCAGAGATGAGCATTTGCAGACATGGCACTTAGTGAGCATTATGGTACATCTCCCAGCTGCTTTGTCCATTTGGCCGCCGCTCTCTGCCTCAGAGGCCACTCATATGCCTGCTATCCACTGCTCCTGAGAGACTCTCTGGCGACCACACACTCGGGCAGATGGACTCTAGCAGCCTGGAAACACACCTGAAGTGCACTAAGTGCTGTGTCTGCAACATAGCGATGGCAGAGCTGCTTTTATGCTTGCTTCTCCAGGTAGTCTTGTCCTCTTCAGACAAGTCTCGAACACCTGAGGAGGTTGTCCTTCTCAAGTTCAGATCCAGGTGCTCTACACTATCATTTCCATGGCATACCTGGATAGCTGTCACGGCACACCAGTTGAAAAGCACTGCTCAAGGTTTAGCACAGGAGTGTTTCCATCAACGATAGCCTCACTGAACACGAGTGAAAATTCAAATGCATTTTCTCTCAACATACAATAACCAAGAGTCATCAGAAAAGACAAATGCATTGTGTAGTGTAGTGGCAGGATGCACATAAGCCACAGAAGGGTGGCTATCCCTGACACCTGAGCAACTTTAAAAAGTGGGCACAGTGGTGGCAACGTTGTGGCTCAAGGTGAGCCATCATCTCCTTCATTAAACTGTAAAATCTTTGGCATCACCCAAAAATACTAAACATCTGTATGGCAGCGTGGCATGTTACCTTCTTTTCTCTTTGGGTCATTACATTTTGGGCTGTTCCCATTCTAACTGCAGGTTAGTTGCTGCAATGCATTGTGCCGAGTGCACTGTGATAAACATGAGCAATGACTAAACCCCTAATTGCTGTGCATATGTGAGGAGTCCATCTGATTGCTGCAGATACTGGAGACACAGTTTAATGCCAGGTGTAAATGTAATCCACCTAAACTATATACAGATACAGTCTATACAGCATGGGTCTCCAACACGTCGCTCGCCACCCCTTTCCAAGTAGCTCGCCAAAGGGTTAATGAATCCTACATAAATTTGAAAACTTGATTAGTCAGATTGGGGGGGCAATCTTTCCAAAAAATCATATCATGATCCTTTTAACACAAAATCACGATCCACAATCTGAATTACAATCTATCTTTTCAATGTGGTTTACACTTAAGAGAATATCTGGACTCAAACTCATCAAGACCTAAGTACAGTGCATCCGGAAAGTATTCACAGCGCATCACTTTTTCCACATTTTGTTATGTTACAGCCTTATTCCAAAATGGATTAAATTCATTTTTTTCCTCAGAATTCTGCACACAACACCCCATAATGACAACGTGAAAAAAGTTTACTTGAGGTTTTTGCAAATTTATTAAAAATAAAAAAACTGAGAAATCTCATGTACATAAGTATTCACAGCCTTTGCTCAATACTTTGTCGATGCACTTTTGGCAGCAATTCCAGCCTCAAGTCTTTTTAAATATGATGCCACAAGCTTGGCACACCTATCCTTGGCCAGTTTCGCCCATTCCTCTTTGCAGCACCTCTCAAGCTCCATCAGGTTGGATGGGAAGCGTCGGTGCACAGCCATTTTAAGATCTCTCCAGAGATGTCCAATCGGATTCAAGTCTGGGCTCTGGCTGGGCCACTCAAGGACATTCACAGAGTTGTCCTGAAGCCACTCCTTTGATATCTTGGCTGTGTGCTTAGGGTCGTTGTCCTGCTGAAAGATGAACCGTCACCCCAGTCTGAGGTCAAGAGCGCTCTGGAGTAGGTTTTCATCCAGGATGTCTCTGTACATTGCTGCAGTCATCTTTCCCTTTATCCTGACTAGTCTCCCAGTCCCTGCCACTGAAAAACATCCCCACAGCATGATGCTGCCACCACCATGCTTCACTGTAGGGATGGTATTGGCCTGGTGATGAGCGGTGCCTGGTTTCCTCCAAACGTGACGCCTGGCATTGACACCAAAGAGTTCAATCTTTGTCTCATCAGACCAGAGAATTTTCTTTCTCATGGTCTGAGAGTCCTTCAGGTGCCTTTTGGCAAACTCCAGGTGGGCTGCCATGTGCCTTTTACTAAGGAGTGGCTTCCATCTGGCCACTCTACCATACAGGCCTGATTGGTGGATTGCTGCAGAGGTGGTTGACCTTCTGGAAGGTTCTCCTCTCTCCACAGAGGACCTCTAGAGCTCTGACAGAGTGATCATCGGGTTCTTGGTCACCTCCCTGACTAAGGCCCTTCTCCCCTGATCGCTCAGTGTAGATGGCCGGCCAGCTCTAGGAAGAGTCCTGGTGGTTTCGAACTTCTTCCACTTACGGATGATGGAGGCCACTGTGCTCATTGGGACCTTCAAAGCAGCAGAAATTTTTCTGTAACCTTCCCCAGATTTGTGCCTTGAGACAATCCTGTCCTGCGGTGGGTTGGCACCCTGCCCGGGATTGGTTCCTGCCTTGTGCCATGTGTTGGCTGGGATTGGCTCCAGCAGACCCCCGTGACCCTGTGTTCGGATTCAGCGGGTTGGAAAATGGATGGATGGATGAACAATCCTGTCTCTGTGGTCTACAGACAATTCCTTTGACTTCATGCTTGGTTTGTGCTCTGACATGAACTGTCAACTGTGGGACCTTCTATAGACAGGTGTGTGCCTTTCCAAATCAGGTCCAGTCAACTGAATTTACCACAGGTGGACTCCAATGAAGCTGCAGAAACATCTCAAGGATGATCAGGGGAAACAGGATGCACCTGAGCTCAATTTTGAGCTTCATGGCAAAGGCTGTGAATACTTATGTACATGTGCTTTCTCAATTTTTTTATTTTTAATAAATTTGCAAAAACCTCAAGTAAACTTTTTTCACGTTGTCATTATGGGGTGTTGTGTGTAGAATTCTGAGCAAAATAATGAATTTAATCCATTTTGGAATAAGGCTGTAACATAACAAAATGTGGAAAAAGTGATGCGCTGTGAATACTTTCCGGATGCACTGTAACACTTTATTTTAAATATCAAACAAAGTTGAACTCAATTGTTCTCTCGTTCGCTAGCTAAGCGGAATTAAGGCACACGCCCCAAAGCTGGTGAATGAGTGAGGAAGAACCCTCTCCTCGGCCCGCTGCGTCTTTCTTGGATTCGCACAAATAAATCGTTACCGCAAGTGAACTCTGATACATAGTGAAATGAGAGAAGTCACAAAATCAACTGGAATGTTCAAGCAAATTATAGAAAAAAAAACAATCTAAATCCGTTAAGTAGTTCTCTCGTGAAAAGCGGACAGACAGACAGACAGAGAGAGACATTGGATTTTATATATATTAGTAAACCTTCAAAATAATGTGCAGTTAAAGTCTCTCAGCATTTCTGGAGCTTCGTAGAGCCAGATAACTATAAGAATCTTCACCAAGCAGCTCTGAAAATGTCTGCTTTGTTTGGGTCTCCATACCTCTGTGAGTCTGACATGAATGTCATGAAATCAAAGTTCAGAACAAGACGGACAGACGTACATTTAAATGACTCCATAAGAGTGAACCTCAGTGACTCCACTCCACCATACACCTCAGTGCCAGTCATCTGACAAACTCAAAAAACACATCACAAATGCAACTGCGACCTGTGAATAAAGTGACACAGTGACATGTGACAAAATGACAAATGAAGAAGTCATATCTGTGTATTTGGAATTGCATTGTTTTGTTTTGACAGCATTCATGTATTAATTCAGTAGCGTGAGATACACTAGAAAATGCATACAGGCATACAAAATGCACTTGCAGGTGAACTAAATATTTTTTGTGATGTTTTAATGCAAAATGTGAGATATGGACACCGACATTTTGTAAATGTTCAGGTAAAACAAGCGTATTCAGTTTGTTTGGGTTGAAATAAGCTATGAGAATTAATGTTAGAAAACATGAGGAGCTCTCGGCCATTTTCATTTTGTAAAAGTAGCTCTCAGGGGAAAAAAAGGTTGGAGACCCCAGCTCTACACTTTATGAAGTGAAAACCACTGACCTAGTAGGAGCCAACATCTATGTAAGAAACAACAAACACGGTGATAGAAAAATTGTTTGTAGCAATAATTTTAGGTATGCTCCATTTTAGAGTTAGGTTTTTTGGCTCATTTTCCTTTTTGACTGTGAAAATGTCTTCAGTTAGTCTCAACATTTTACAGACAATCTAAGCTATTATATCATACTCCATTGTATCTCAGCTGTAAAATGTAATGTGTGCATGTAGTCTAAATTGTAAAGAAAGGTCTGTTAAAGTATAAGTCCTTATTTGTCTAATGAGAGCAGTTTGGAAAAAATCTTGATCACAACCAATGTGAAGACTTGTTGTTTTGTCTTTGCTTTTTTAAATCAAAGTTTGTATTATTTTAATTTAAACAGGTTCTAAAATGCAAGCTTCAGATGAAGAGGCCTGGGGCTCCCAACAAGGAAGTGGTGGTGATGGCGAGCGCAGGGGAACAGAAAACATAATGAAGGGTGGCGTCCTTAATGAACAAATTGCTGTAACCCTCATCAGACTGCAAGAAGACATGCATAGCGTGTTATTGAGGCTGAACACCCTGGAAGCGCTATCGGCCTCTCAAGTAAGTGCCTTAAACAAGCAGTTTCTTAACATATAAACCATGCCTACAGTTTATAACGTTGAATGCATGTAACATCACCTTGCATTTGATAGTGTAACAGATTAGATAGGTTTGACTGCATTTTCTTAATCAGCATATTGTATATGTTAAACTCTAAAGACCATGTCACATTACACAACTTTCCAGTGATTTTTCAGTTGTAGACTTTGTCATTCGTGTGGTGTCATGTAGTCTGACATATCAAGTGACTCACTAGCCCACCACAAACAGTTTGATTTTGTCACTGGGGTTTTGGGGCAGGCTGTGTGTGCATAAGAGCTGACAACCAATGAGTGCTCAGCCAGAAGTACATTGCATATAATGCTGCAATGAGGAATAAGGATCATTGGTGTTTTGGACCTGACACGGAAGACAGGCTCATCTGTCTGGTGTCTCATGTTTTATGTACTACAACAGCATAATAAAAAAAAAAAAGGCGCAGAACTGTACGGTACTGGCTTTGTCAGGCAGCATATTATTGGCTGTTAATGATGAGCATGCATTTCTTTGAAATGTGAAACTATGCTGGAAGGTGTCACATAGTCATGTAATTTGACATTTTCCAGAAACGAGATCAGCACCTACAGTCATCAAGGTTTTCATCCCTGACGACTAGAAGCAGTGTGATGGTAACATCAGCTTAAGACAAATTAGAAAAAGAAAAATTAAGGGAACACTTAAATCACACATCAGATCTTGATGTTCGAAATGTTCAAGTGGAAAATCGTAATTCGTGGAGAACAAAATGATATAATAACGGTCAGTGGAAACCAAAATCGCAACCATTTGAGCGGTTTGATTCAACCTCACACTGAAAATCAGAGTTAAAAATAGAAGTCACAGGCTGATCCAACTTGTGTAAATTTCATAAAGGCATCTACTAATGTGACTCAGTAGTGTGTTTGGCCCCACGTGTCAGTATGCTCTCCTGATGGTGTCTGGGGGATCTCCATCCAGATCTGGATAAGGGCATCAGTGAGCTCCTGGACAGTCTGTGGCACTACTTGGCATCATCAGATGCACAGATATGTAACACCCCAGAGGTTCTCAGTTGGACTCGGGTCTACGGAATGTGTGGGCCAGTCATTGGCATCAGTGTCTTCGTCATCCAGGAACTGCCTACACACTCGAGATACATGAGACCAGGCATTGTCCTGCACCAGGAGGAACCCAGGGCCCACTGCCCAGCGTAAGATCTGACAATGGGTACCATTGACTAGCACGTGGAGATCTGTGCAACCCTCCAAGGATATGCCTGCCCAGACAATCACTGACGCACCACCAAACTGGTCATGCTGGATAATATTGCAGGCTGCATAATGTTCTCCATGGCATATTCAGACTATTTCATGCCTGTCAATGTGCTCAGTGTAAACGGTGTGCCAGCTACCAATTGTGGTATTCTCTGGCAAATGGCATTCACACTACATGGTGATGGCTGTGGGCACAGGTCCCACTAGAGGACATTGGGTGCTCATGCCACTCTCATGGAGTCTGTTTCTGACAATTTGGTCAAAAACATGCACATCAGTAGGCAGCTGGAGGTCACTTTGTGGGGCTCTGGCAGTGTTTCTCCTCGTGCAGATTAGAGATACCAGTCCTGCTGATTGGTTGATGCACTTCTACAGCCTTGTCCAGTTCTTCTCATGTAACTGTCCGACTCCTGGTATCTCCTCCATGCTCTTAAGAGTGTATTGGGAGACACAGTAAACCTTCTTCTGACAGCACATATGGAAGTGCCATCCTGGAGGAGCAGGACTACTTGTGCAACCTGAATCATCTGCAGGTACAACCTCATGCTATCAGTAACAAAAATTTGGGAAGAATCGGGAAGAATAAAGAGAGAGCAACTGTGTTCGGCCACCATCTGCAAAACCATTCCCTTTTTCTGGGTTTGTCTTGCTGTTGCCTCTCTGGTGCCCCTGTTGTCACTTTCATTTGCACCAAAGCAGGTGAAGTTGATTCACAATCGCATCTGCTTCCTAACTGGACAGACGGATATCCCAGAAACTTCACTGAGTTGGTGTTAGACTGGGATGATTAAGTGTTCCCTTAATGTTCTGAGCAGTGTGTTATACAGATGATTAATGATTATTATATTATTATATTAATGAATAATGATTCATTAAGAGATCCTTACGGTTTTCTGTGTTAAATTATCCAAATAAATTTTCTTTTATATTTTATTTTTAGGCCAGATCACAGGCACTTTCTTCGAATTACCACCTGCGCCCTCATGAGCATAAGGTAAGATTTTAAACTTGCTTGCAGGTGCAAGAAAATAAACCAAGAGAAATGTACAAAGTAAAAACTAGAGGTTAGTCCAAAAAACATGTTTGATTGTAAAAAGGCAACCTCTCAGTGAAAATAAAAAACACAAAAAACATTTAATAATCAATATAAACAGAAAGATATAGTAAAGGCATTTAATAACTGCTTAATAAAAGTTATTAAATGTTAAATAAAAGCTTGGATTAACAGAGCAAAGCATTAGTAAAAGTCTTGATCTTCTACCATAGCAAATTCAAAATATTCTCATCCAGGAACAGTTATTTATTCAGACTGAACTAACACCTTGTGTTAGCTTTTATAAATAAGTTGGATGTTTAAATCAAGTCATTGGATATAAATTGAGAAACAGTCAGGAATAGTTAGGAAAATAATGTCTTTGTGATAGAAAGTATATAATTATATAATATAATTATAAATATAATTGATTCATATTTTACCTTTCAGGCTGGATTTTAAAGGTTTAAAGTAAAAAAAATGTATGGTTCAGATCCTACTATAAAAATGAAAATTCACATAAAAAGGAAAATAAAAAGCAAATTAGTAAAAGGGAAAAATGCCACATATACTTGCAGATAAGTTGGGAGTTGATTTTAACGTATAATTTCTGTTTTTTTATAATGTCGGTCATATAAGTCGAATGCGGAAAACTCCCGCTATTGGTCCAAGAGATTACAATATGCTAACGCCCACCTGAGAGAGTAACCACGGACGGAGCACACGGCCTTTATTTTCTATTTTGGGTGCGGCTCTCTCTCTATTGTGCCTACGTGACCACACGGTAATACCCGAACTATTCTGAAGTGACATTTGCACTGATTTGTGTTTTTTGTATCTCACACCCTCATACACCTTTATCGTAAGAGCATCCCTTATCTACGATGGAGCGTTTGATCAGAAGAAAATATGAAGCTGGTTTTAAATTGAAAGCCATTGAATTGTCGAAAGAAATTTGCGCTGCTGTAATAAAATTCAATGTGTCTGAGAAACTGGCGCGAGATTAGAGGAGGCAAGAAGATGTAAAAAAAAAAAAAATGTAAGTGGCATATTTTTGAATGGGCGAATAAGTCGGTGTCTGATTTTATGATCGATTTTTTCCGTGTTTCAAGTCCTGACTTATATGTGAGTATATATGGTACAATGAAAGTCATTACATGTGCAGAAATATGATATCTAAGAAGCAATTTTAGGCTAACTTCTAATAAGTAGCTTTGGTTAGCTTGTAAGTAATATTTTTATTTAACAATTTAAAAAGATCTCTTTAGCTCAACTTTGTTTCTGATTTTCCATGTGCCTCTAATCAGCTGATTGTTCAGTAATTCTTTGGGTAAGCTAAAAATGTGCCATAGTGCTGAGAAATGTCAATTACTGGTGAATTTTAACAAAGCTTTAATTCTGGGCCTGTAGTTGATGATGTATCCACTGCATTGTTCCATTCCAATGTCTGGACACTTGTCACAAGCACTGGGTATGAAAAATAGCACGGGCATAAATAAAAAATAGTTAATGTCAATTAATTTATTTAACACATTTAAAACAACATAGGAATGCTGTGGCCAAAGTGCTTTACAATAATAGAATAAAAGAAAAACAAAACAAATTAACATAAAAAACATAAATAGAAATAAAATATATGAACATAAATAGAAGTAATGTTACATAATCACAGTGAGGAAACCATCAGTATTACTGAAGGTCACAGAAAGCAAGTGAATAGAAAGGAGTCTTTAATCTTGTTTTGAACAGTTCAATTGTAGACGACTCTTTTATATGATGAGGTAAAGAGTTCCACAGACGAGGAGCAGCAGCTGCAAAAGCCCTGTCCCTCTTGGTTTTACACTTGGTACGAAGAACAACCAGAGACAGCTGACCAGAAGATCTAAGCACTCTAGATGGCTGGTGTAAAGCACACAGTTCAGATAAATAGGCAGGAGTAAGCCAATGTAAAGATTTAAAAACTAGCTGCAAGATTTTAAAATCAATTCGAAAACTGACAGACAGCCAGTGTAAAGAAGCTAATATTGGAAAAACAGAATCAGACTTTCTTACGCCGGCAGCATTCTGGACCAACTGTAACCTGCGTATCAGGGATTTGCTATTCCTGGAACACAGCGAGTTGCAGTAATCAAGGCGAGAAAAGGTAAAAGCATGAGTAGCTTTCTCAAGATCCCTAGAAGATTAAAAAAAGGCTTGATCTTACCTAATAGACGAAGCTGGAAAAAGCAACTCTTGACTACAGAATGAATCTGTTTCTCAAAAGAGAGGTTACTGTCAAAGATAACGCCAAGATTGTGGACTTGAGGTTTGCAAAAGACAGAGAAAGAGCCGAGAAGTCCAAGACCAATTTGGGTTTTAGCTGATGGACCCACAATTAGTGGAACCATTTTTATCTGTATGTATTAAGAGGAGTAAAATGAGGGTTGTTCAATTAATTATGTCAGTAAGAGGATTTGAACATTTTTTCTAAAGTTAAGCAGAAGTCAGAGTAGCAATTTAAAGAAATACTCCACCCAAAATCTGTATTTTTTATATGTTTCTTACTCCATATAATTTACATTTGTTTGACATATTCAGAAACATTTACATATGTTACACCCTGCTTTCATGCAGAATGGAGTTTATGCTACAATACAAGCCAATGGAGACCAATGCTGTTTAATGGCAAACAATGTGAAAAACATCAGGGGAAGGGAGGAAATCTTGCATTACTTGTGTTGCATAATCCCTGTCAGTTATCCAATCATAAGCTCAACACGTGCATTTTTTTGCTAGACTATTGTTAAATAGATATTTGGGGGAAAAGTCAATACACCTCATAAACCGGAAATGCAAGTCACATGTGATTTGACTTTTTGAATTACTAGGGGGCTTTGCTCCCTGTTTTGTTCACTCGCCAGCCACTTCACGTCTCTGCTGCTCGCGTATGTGGATTTCACTGTCGCCAAACAACAAATCTTTTAATTCTCGTGGATACGCCTCTTCATTGGGAAGAAACACTACTTTTCCCTGATGACAACACGAATTAGACAATTTGCTAGTCTCCAACTTAAAATTTCAATCCAAACAATATATTCAATCTCTCTTCACTGTTCCATTATTTCACCGAGTAATAATTTCCATTTGTTTGTACTCATATGATCTTTACTATCATTTTTTTTGAGACTTTTGAATTTTAGTACTTCCATTATCTCTAACCTGCTCTTCATGTGTATTGCGCCGTTTTTGAATTCTTTACAACGTTCTACTTTGTCTTCTACTCTTTGTCTTTTATTTCCGGTCCCGGGCGTGGTTAAATCTCTTGGCACAAAGTCTCGTCTTGCGGGATGTGAAAGTATCTCTCTGGAAAAAGTCCCATCTCGTCCCAGACTAAAAAGTCACGTCTCGTCCCAGGAATTTTTTTATTATAATAGAGAGAAAATCTGCCTCTCCCCCTCATTCCTTGGTTTGTTCTTTTATTATCTACATGTGTGAGGCAAAAAACAATCAATGGCTACTTGTATTTTTATGATTGTACCTTTTAAACAAGCAGAAACTGGTGAATTTCCCCTTGGGATTAATAAAGTATCTATCTACCTACCTACTGTAATAAAAAGCATTGCCAATATATTTAAAGCATCTTGGAAGGTAAAAATCAAACAGTCCCACACTAACCTTACTTGGTATTTGTAATTGTATTAAGGGATATTCTAGCTATTTCTGGTAGTTACTTCTTATTAACTTAAAGAATGTGATGGTGTCAAAGACTAGAGACATGTGCTTTGTTGGTCCTTGCAGACTTGTGCATTCTTCTGCATAATCTGTTTGTTTTTTTATTAATTATAATACTGTCACTAGTTTGTGGGCAAGTAACACTCTCATTATAGTGATCACATGACAATAAACTTAATCTTAGTAATGCACAGTTGTAGCGCACCCCCAACTTCTAGAGAGCGCAGAGGTTGCCACCAGATTTACATAGCAAGGAATCCACTATGTTTTTAAAATGTTTTTAAAATGAGGAACAGATAGAATCTGGCCAACACCTAAGCCCTACCGTATTTCCACCCTGCCACCCGAATATTAACACCACCCAGGAAAATGCCCATAAAGATTAAACACACTAAACACACAAATATATAAAATGTTCCTTATTTGATAGAACTTCTTACAAACACAAAAAGTACTAAACAAACTCCGACATGACGATATTTACAGTCCTGAAAAAAGTCCTTACTGTAAGTGAATGGAAGTGATTCTGGAAATAGAAATTATGTTTAAACGATGGAATGAAGTGGGGAACGCTCCTTTTCAATAAACTGCTTCCCAGAACATGGATAGTGAAATACTGTCCTACCACCGGAGTCCAGAAGTATAATCTTCAGAGGTGCGCCTCTTCTCCAAGAGCATCGATGGAGTGGATTGGGAGGAAAAAGAACCCACCACCGTCGTTAAATCCGGTGGCTGAGCACCATCCTTCTCTGCTACGAATGTCCGGTAACTGAAAGGTTTGGGAGCTGCTGCCGATGATGCTGATTGGAAAATGGCACAATCTGAAAGTCCTGCCACATCCTTCTCGTCCGGGTTTATTGGTACAGTGCATACAAACCACAAACTACAAATCCCACAAGCCCCTCTGTATCAGTGCAAACCTGTTTAAAGGCACCAGCCCCAATTTACTAACTGAAAATCGGTGCAACCAGTGTTATTGTTCACATTTAACAATCACTCAACAAGATATACGTACATACAAATAAAAATCCCTACGTGGCCCCGCTACACAGTATTGCACCCAGTTCTTTCTGTCCATATCTAGTGTTCACATATGTGGTTGTAAAGACTTGCTGCTGTTTCTACATTGCCAGTAATTGTTTTTTCTTTTTACTGCTATTCATAACTGATAAAAATTTGACCTACAACTGATTTGTGTTTTGTCTTTTGATTTCTTCTTTCAGAAACCTTCCTGGTGGCCTTTTAGCCTGTCTCCTGGGATGCTGGCATTTGCTATAATTTGGCCTTTTGTTGCTCAGTGGTTGATCCGGCAATATGCTCGCAGACGGCGGAGGTAATTTCATTAAGGTTCTGAAAATATTTTCCTAGGAACACACCCAGTTGGATCAGACAGTTATTTTTTTTTATCAAACTAGCAATGTATAAAAAGCTGTATAGCTTAATTTAATTGAAAAACTGCACTCACAAATAGCAAAGTTTATATATCCTGTTACTACAGCTCTTAACACTAGAATTACCAAAGCCTAGGAAAAAACTTCTAAACCTGGCCCACCCTAAATCCGTTCGCACCTCTCCATCAGCGTCTTTTATGTTGTAAATGTGTCGATAAGCACAAGCAGCCTGCTCCTGTCCCACCCTACGCCACTGTGTTTGATCTTATTCAGGAAAAGATCTCAGTCGCCCCACAGGAGAAAGACTTTCCAAGACTAAGGTCAAGCTTATGAATCAGTTTCTGGACAAAGGTGGAATTGTAACATCAGTTCCGTGGAGCTTCCACCTGCAGCTGAAGTCACTTCAGTACACATGTAGTGTGTCAGCATGCCCGTGTCGATCAAACACAGGAACCTCTGCAGTTTACTTGTGACTTTACACTGTAGGAAGATAAGTAAATAAATCAAGGTAAATAACATTCGATCTGGCTTTTATATAAGTAACATATAAATGTTTTATATAAAGACCATCACAAAACATAATCACAAACAGGACTTTGCACAATACCTGGGCGAGCTCTGTATGCCCTGCTTTTTCTTTGAAGGACAGGTGTGGGGCAGAATGACTGGCAGGATGATGCCTGACCTCTTCCTGCATCCAAACGGTGCCATCTTTCGCCTTTATGCCTGGGTGCAGCTGTGTTGTTCTTATATGTGAGTGGATGTTCCTTGCAGGGAGGGCTTCTGTTCTCTTTCTCCAATGTAGAACGCCCATCCTCATCTGAGTTCAGCTCTGTTATAGCATGTCTTTATTTTTAAAGCAGCAATGTTAGATTGGGGGGCAGCGAAAATGCAACTGAGAGAATAAAACTGAATAAAAAAAAAAAAAAAAACGCTAACCTTTACAAGTACCATACATTTACACCAGCTGTTACAGACTTAAATCAAATGTATGTTTTTATTATATAATAGTAACAATAAGAGCAGCTCACTACTCAAAACATTTATTTTGATACGCACCTAGGCTCAAACCCGCGACCTGTTGTTTATGAGTCAGCAGTTCTTACCGCTGTACTCCTAAAGAAGTCGTGACAACGAAGTACACTAACCCGATTTCTTTTCCTTCGGTTACAGTCTTGAATAAAAGCGCACTTGTTCTGTTATATTTGTACCTTTTGTGAAAATGCTTATTTGATATTTGGATTTAAGTCTTCACACATTATATACACTGTCACGCTTGGGTCACAGATTTGCACAGAAACACAGGAGGTTGTAGAGACAGGAACTTTATTCAAACACCGCAAACAAACATGTCTCTTTTTTAAAAGCTTAAACGTGCTCCTTGACAAGACGGAGATGACAGTTCCGTCTCACAATTAAAAGAATGCAAACATATCTTCCTCTTCAAAGGAGTGCGTGTCAGGAAGCAGAGAAGGTCAGAGAGAGAGAGAAAGGCAAACAATCAATCAAAAATTGACAGGAGCTGTTCGGACTTTTAAGTCTGTGAAGTACCACGTGGATTGTGTGATAGATCAGCCACAAGTAAGCCCAGCAAGCAAGGGAGCAATGTGAAGGTAGTCTTTCAGCGTCTTTTTTTTTAACATGTAGGGGTGCGATCAGCCCCCCAGCTCACACCACTTCATGTCAAAATGTTGTCGTTAGTACTAAAACATGAAAAAAAGTTTGTCTTTTAGGTATGTGTTCAACATTTCTTGCATTTCCTGTCATCCTAGACTTAGGTAGATCTTTGTAGATACAGAACACACATGAAATGCATGTTCCAAATAACAATATATTATTTACCATATACAGCTCCCGGTACCTCACTCCCAGATAATCCAGGCTTGAGTTGGGAGAGCTTTTTGCCCTTTCTGCGGTAGTGGGTTGGATGGGATAGCAGGCTGCTTGTGCTGATCGACACATTTACAAAACAAAAGACACTGATGGAGAGGTGCAAACGGATTTAAGGTTTATGAATTTTATCGTAGGCTTTGGTAATTCTAGTGTTAAACAACTTTGAAATCATTCTTTAAAAATACAAAAAAAGTATGTGGTAACTTTGTGAGAAACTATTGGCAAATTTTATACATTTTAGATGTTTCAGATACTTCACAGTCATTAAGAGATCTGAGATTCATTTATCTGCAAAATTAACATGATCACGTTATTTTTAATAACGCTAACTAAACATAAACTAAAATGTAATTCATGCTGAATATTATAGGATGTTTTATTGGGATTTGCCAAAAATATGCTGCACTGTCCAAAAATCAGCCCTTTGTTGGTAAATCTGACACTGGCAGCGATTTTCATTCAGGTAACTAGGGGGCTGTGCCCTCTGCTCGCTTCACTTGACAAAGCACCCCCCCCAAATGCGCTACACGCCATTGTGAAAAGGGGGGCTGAACGCATCCCAAGAAGACGTAGTCGCTCCTCCGAAACCCCCTCTTAAACGGTGATACAAAGGGAAACAAATACAGTTTTTGTTTTTTTTTACCTCTTCTTTGCTGGAACAGCTGCTGGCTTGTTGCTGCTGCCATGCCGTGTGATCTGCATCTCGCATGGTGTTCTGAACATTTAAAAACCTGTACAGCAGCTGTCCTTTTTTCTCACTGTCTTGTCTATCTTCTCCCCCAGACATCCTCAAACACTTCGATTTTTTTTCACTGTTCTGTTATTTCACCGAGTAATAATTTCCATTTGTTTGCGCTAATGCAATCTTTACTATCATTTTTTGAGACTTTTCCTACTTCCATTATCGCTAACCAGCTCTGCATGTGTATTGTGCCAACATTTTTGAATTCTTTATGACGTTATAGTTTGTCTTTTTCCAGCCCCGGCTTTCTTTTTTGCGTTCTTTTCTCTCCAATGCTTTTGGGTCTCTTTTCGACGCCCTGCTCTTTCTTCTTCACTTAGTCATTGACGTGTCATCTAGAATGTTTAAAATTTTTAAGAGCGGAGAGCACAGGAGGTGTGTCTGCCAAAAGCATTCCAACGACTGAGAAGTTAGATGACAGTGGTCTTGTTTGAAAATGGTTGTAAGTAGGGTGTGACTTGACCGTCTCATGGGGTGCGAAAGTGTCTCTCTTCAAAAGATCACGTCTCGTCCCAAGATTTTTTTTATAATAGAGAGATTTAACATGGTGCAGCGATGAGATCAGCCACTCCGTTCAGCAAATCTGACATGCCACATGACAAGAGGTCCCTTAATGTGACTGAAAGTTCCCCTCGGAAATATTTTTTATCTAGTTTATCTAATCTAATTCATTTTCTCCAAAACTATCTTTGCCTGCCACGTAATTTCTATCCTTTCTCACTTTTCGAAAGGAATATTCTTTAGTGGGTTTATTTAGGTATACAGTGCATCCAGAAAGTATTCCCAGCGCATCACTTTTTCCACATTTTGTTATGTTATAGCCTTATTCAAAAATGGATTAAATTCATTTTTTTCCTCAGAATTCTACACACAACACCCCATAATGACAACATGAAAAAAGTTTACTTGAGGTTTTTGCAAATTTATTAAAAATAAAAAAATTGAGAAAGCACATGTACATAAGTATTCACAGCCTTTGCCATGAAGCTCAAAATTGAGCTCAGGTGCATCCTGTTTCTCTTGATTATCCTTGAGATGTTTCTGCAGCTCAATTGGAGTCCACCTGTGGTAAATTCAGTTGACTGGACATGATTTGGAAAGGCACACACCTGTCTATATAAGGTCCCACAGTTGACAGTTCATATCAGAGCACAAACCAAGCATGAAGTCAAAGAAATTGTCTGTAGACCTCAGAGACAGGATTGTCTCGAGGCACATATCTGGGGAAGATTACAGAAAAATTTCTGCTGTTTTGAAGGTCCCAATGAGCACAGTGGCCTCCATCATCTGTAATTGGAAGAAGTTCGAAACCACCAGGACTCTTCCTAGAGCTGGCCGGCCATCTAAACTGAGCGATTGGGGTAGAAGGGCCTTAGTCAGGGAGGTGACCAAGAACCCGACGGTCACTCTGTCAGAGCTCCAGAGGTCCTCAGTGGAGAGAGGAGAACCTTCCAGAAGGACAACCATCTCTGCAGCAATCCACCAATCAGGCCTGTATGGTAGAGTGGCCAGACGGAAGCCATTCCTTAGTAAAAGGCACATGGCAGCCTGCCTGCAGTTTGCCAAAAGGCACCTGAAGGACTCTCAGACCATGAGAAAGAAAATTCTGTGGTCTGATGAGGCAAAGGTTGAACTCTTTGGTGTGAATGCCAGGCGTCACATTTGGAGGAAACCAGGCACCGCTTATCACCAGGCCAGTACCATCCCTACAATGAAGCATGGTGGTGGTAGCATCATGCTGTGGGGATGTTTGTCAGTGGCAGGGACTGGGAGACTAGTCAGGATAAAGGGAAAGATGACTGCAGCAATGTACAGAGACATCCTGGATGAAAACCTGCTCCAGAGCACTCTTGACCTCAGACTGGGGCGACGGTTCATCTTTCAGCAGGACAACGACCCTAAGCACACAGCCAAGATATCAAAGGAGTGGCTTCAGGACAACTCTGTGAATGTCCTTGAGTGGCCCAGCCAGAGCCCAGACTTGAATCCGATTGAACATCTCTGGAGAGATCTTAAAATGGCTGTGCACCGACGCTTCCCATCCAACCTGATGGAGCTTGAGAGGTGCTGCAAAGAGGAATGGGCGAAACTGGCCAAGGATAGGTGTGCCAAGCTTGTGGCATCATATTCAAAAAGACTTGAGGCTGTAATTGCTGCCAAAGGTGCATCGACAAAGTATTGAGCAAAGGCTGTGAATACTTATGGACATGGGATTTCTCAGTTTTTTTATTTTTAATAAATCTGCAAAAACCTCAAGTAAACTTTTTTCACGTTGTCATTATGGGGTGTTGTGTGCAGAATTTTGAGGAAAAAAATGAATTTAATCCATTTTGGAATAAGGCTGTAACATAACAAAATGTGGAAAAAGTGATGCGCTGGGAATACTTTCCGGATGCACTGTATTCCTGGTGCACTACAGTGCATATACAACCATAAATTTATCTTATACTTAATGTACCTCACAGAATTTTCTGTAATAGCAGGATCTCTTGTTTGACTTTTGATTTATGATTTATTTTTTCTTCCATTCTAGACCACTCCAGTGACTCTCGTCAGAAGTCATGCCACTGTAGCCCCTAGCTAAAGAAGGCACATGGACCTTGTACCTTTTGGCACTTCAGCATTACCTAAATGCATGTTAAACATTTAACTTTTGCACTACTGTGATGGGCTGCTTGAACTGGGCAGATCCCTCATGAAGTGAAGTTCAGAAAAGATCAATGTGATTTGTAATTACATGGAGCACTGCAAGGGTTTCACTTCAGATTAGCACTGATCCCTGTGAACTATGCAGTCAACTCATCGGTGATGAATAGAGCATCTAATTAATATTTGGCTTTGTACTATTTATCTAGTTTCAATGTGGAAAAATTTTTTATTCAGCTATGCTTCTGTGTACTTTTGGCTGAATGAATGCTTAAAAGCTTGATCTTAAATTAAGGTTTGTTAAAAGCAAAGGCCTGTTTCTATGTGCAAGATTATAATAACTGTAAATGGTTTCAATTAGAATATGTTGAACTGATTCTATTATTTCTTTAAGGACTTAGACATATTTATTTCTGAGGAAAAAAGTGAACAGTCATTATTAAATAACTTGGGCCTAATGATGTTTAACCTCAAAGCACAAGTGTGTTACAACTGGACAGCAAGTTGCGCGTTTTTCAGTCCACTGCGGGTGTAAAGATGTGAACTGCAGGTATCCTCACTACAACCTGTGCAGAAGGTACCACATTTACAATATATATTGGACATTTTTTTTTTGTAATGCAGATGAAGAAAGCCTCGGTGTTGCTTAATCTGTAGCAGCAGTTTGACACAAACAGTTGATGAAGGCAGATCTACACAAACCGCAATGGCTGCCATCGTGTCGTCATCTCTAAATGGATATCAAACTGTTGCTCAGTATTGTTCTGATATATTTTAACACCATTAATTTACAGTTTAAAATTAATTTCTTTACATCATTTCTGCTGGCCAAATTTTCATGGTTGGTACGTTTTGTAAAATTGGTTAGAGCTACAACTTTCACACACGCCCACTTGTTTTGCATCTCCCGTAAAACAATATGAAGGGTAATGGAGGTCACTTGCCTGATATCCTTTCTGAACATTTGGACTCTCTTTTTATACACATTGTCAGTAGAATAAAATACAGAACTACAATCGGCCCTCGATATATGACCGGCCTGACATGTGAACAACTTGGTTTACGACCAAAATTTTTGTTTTGAATTATGACCAACGTCTTTCGTTACAACCCGAATGCGGTCACGTGTATCCGCTTGTGCGATTGTAAACAAACAGCCGAGAGCGTTCGTAAGTGTCAGTCGGAGCCCAGATACGTGTGTTTGTGGACGTAATTTCGGTCAGTGCAGTGATTTATATAATTTATTTTGATAACTGCTATCAAAATGGCCCCAAAAAAGCTAGAAAAGAAGCTAAGGAAGGAAGAGAAGGTGACGAAGGTAAAGAAAGCGATCACAATCAAAACAAAGAAGGAAAGTGTGCAGAAATGCTGAGAGTGGCGTTCGTGTGACCGATCTCGCTAATATGTACAGCATTTCGAAATCCACCATGTCGACAATTTTACAAAGAAAAGATTTGTATAAAGGAAGCTAGTGTTGCTAAAGGTGTTACTCAAATTAGTAAGTCACGATCAACAGTGTTAGACGAGGTAGAAGAGCTATTATTAGTGTAGATAAACGAAAGGCAGATGGCAGGTGATAGCCTATTGGAGTCTGTAATTTGTGAAAAAGCTAGGGTTGTAAATGCAGATCTGTTAAAGGATAAGCCATCAACAAGTGATAGTGCTGTGGGAGGTTCAGAATGCATTATGGGTATTTCCATTATTTCTTATGGGAAAAATAGTCTTGAGTTACAACCAACTTGATTTACAACCAGCCCTCGCGAACGAATTGAGTTCATAAGTCAAGGGTCCACTGTATAGAGAGGTCCCTATTTGAGGTGTATATTTCCATCCCAATAAACAACACAACATTTTATACATAATTTTACTGTTATTATGGGGTTGAATGGAAGATCATGTTGGGCTAATCAGAGTCAGGCCATTATTTTACATTTTGCTAGTGCCAGTGACTGAAGAAATCTATGTGAATATTGTGGAATAAAATGATTTGTTAAATCTAGGAGTTTGAGAACCAATATATTATAGATATAGAGTGGGTTGAAAAAGTATTCGACCCCCTAGACCAGGGGTGTCAAACTCCAGGCCTGGTGGGCCACAGGTTTTCATCCTAACCCTTTTCCTAATCAGTGACCAGTTTTCACTGCTAATTAACTCCTTTCCCCTTCATTTTAATAGCCCTGTTTTTAAGGATTCAGTCCTCTGAATTGATTCATTTCTTTATGAAATGGCAGCCAAACAGAAATGAGACGTGAAACGAGCCAACAGATGAGCAGCTAAACTGGGATTTCAAACTCCAACCAATTTCACTCCAACAAATCTAATGAGAAGCTGATTCTTGCTGTTAATTAAGCCCGTTATTTAATTCTGTGGCCCGTTGCTGCTCTCATTCTGCCACAGCAGACGTTTCCAAAACTGTTGATTTTCTGTTCGTCAAAATGTTTTGGTGACCTGAGAGATCAACCTTACCGAGACCTTCATTTTTCTTTAATTTCAGATACTGTGTGATGGGCACAGGTGAGCTGGTCATGTGGCAGCTCGTTTTGTGTCTTATTGTTTGGCTGCTAATTAAAAAAAAAAGAGACAACTAAGGGGCCTGAGTCAAGTTAATTAAAACTAAAGCAAAAGTTAATTTAAAGCAAAAACTGGTCACTAATGAAGAAGATGGTTAGAATGAAAACCTGTAGCCACTGCGGCCCTCCAGGACTGCAGTTCGACACCCATGCCCTAGACAATGTTAACATTTCCTGTAATATTTTGCTTTGAAAATGCATCTTTAGTTTCATACTGTTGCATATAAATGAGGACCTCTTGGACAATAAATTTTCACAAAAAAATCCTGAAATTTAAATTATGCTGCAACGATAAAGAACGTATCAGTGAAATCTGCTGTTGAATAAGTATTCAACCCCTAATAGCTTAGAGACTGTATGATTGTTAACAGTGTAATAAGGGGAATGAAAACGGGCGTAAACAATCGGGCAATGAATCCTCTAGTGTGTTGACTGGCCTATAAGTGATTCTTTAGGCCTGTAACAGAAATCAGTACAAGTGGCTTATTTGGTGAAACCTCAAAAACTGACAAAAATGAAGACAAGGGAACTTTCTAATGACTTGAGATGCACAGTGATTAAGAAGTTTAAAGATGGCAATGGTGCCAAGAATATTGCCAAGCTCAATAGCCTCAGTGTGTCCACTGTGAAGGCCATCATAGCGAAGTGGAAGTCTAGTGAAGCAGCATAGGTCAGGCCGGCCTGTTAAAATAGCCAAGAAAATGTCAGGAAAACTAGTGAGAGTATTAAGAGCAAATCCTAAGGTGACTCTCAGTGACTATCTGCAGCTGGAGTGGATGTGCACAAGACTACAATATCCAAGGGACTGTATGGCAGAGTTGCCAGAAAAAAGCCAAAACTAAAAAAAATGTCATCTGAAAGCTCGATTAGAATTCGCTAACAGACATCATGACAAGAGTCCTGCTTTCTGGAGTCACGTACTTTGGTCTGATAAGACCAAAATTGAACTTATTGGCCTCAACATAAAGGCATTTGTATGATGGCTGGAAGGGACTGCCAATGATCTGGCAAACACCATACCTACCCATCAAGCATGGTGGGGGGCAGCATCATGCTTTGGGGCTGCTTCTCTAGGGCGGACACTGGGTCCCCTGTCTGTATTGAAGGACGAATGGATAGTAAGAAGTATATCCAGACTTTGGTAGAAAACCTTCAAACGTCAGCCATGAAATTGGGACTTGGATGACGCTACCACTTTCAGCAGGACAATGACCCAAAACACTGTGCAAAAGGAACCAAAGCATGGTTTGACAAAAAGAAGATCAAGGTTTTGCAGTGACCTAGCCAGAGTCCGGATCTGAATCCGATTGAAAATTTGTGGCGTCATCTCAGAATTGCAGTTCACAAATGAAAGCCTTTAAACGTTGCCAGGTTGGAGCAGTTCTGCAAGGATGAATGGGAAAAATGGCCTCCATCCAGATGTTCCAAGCTTGTAGATGGGCTATCCAAAGCGATTTGAAAGCAGTTAAATACCACAAAGGTTGTTGCTACCAAGTAATAACTGGGGGTCATGTTGAGGGGTCCATTACTTTTTCAACAGCATTTTTCACAACATGACTGTCAATTTGCATTTGTTTAGATCACCAAAGCCCTAAATGTTTCAAAATATGTACACAGAGAAATAAAAGTTCACTCAGATACTCTGCATTTGTGATTTTTAAAGGTTGCAGTGATGCAAGATGGAAATACGGTGGCCTTCCAGAGGGGGTCAAATTCTTTTTCAACCCACTGTAAATAGTTTAGTCCTAAATCTTTTTTGGCTTTCAGCCTTACTAAGGTTAGCTCATTGTTAAGTCCGGCTCTTTACTGAGTAGATGCTCGGTGTGCTCTTAAACAAGTTCTCAGCTATAATGCAAATTTGTCTACAAATAAGAATGTGCATTTTTATGGGCTGTTTGATGGTAGTCAAGTCTTTATTCCAATTTCAGCATTGCTAGTATTTTAATCCTTTTCAAGACTTTGTTTGAACAACACTGATTTTGATTTATCTGTTGTTGTCAGAAGTATCTAACGCAAAAATTCAGAGAGCTGATCTTGAAATAGATAAAGTTTATTGTGAACTCAACTTTTAGATTGAGATGAACTTAAGCAGGTTTAATGGTTCGCCTCATCCTGTGTTATTGAATGATTTGAACAGGGAATGTTTTTGCGTGATCAGTGAAAAAGAAAACAGTCAAACAAAAACTGTACAATTTCATTTCTATAGATTATTGTGACATGATATTTTTAATGCCATCTCTATTAATCAACATGCACCAGTCACTACTCAAGTGTAAGTGGATTATGATTAAGTGGTGGGAGGTTATGTTAGCTGGTCATTAAATAGACCAAGAGATTTTGACAGCAAGTCAAAATGAGCTCAATGGATAAGAAATTCTCGGAACAAATAAAGTAGTCCTTGGTATGTAATCAGTCATTTTTTTTCCTTAAGAACATAAATGTTTTGATAAGAACTTGCTATTCCAAGCCAAATAAAGTTCATCAGCCTCTGCTCACCTCTTTTAAAAATATTGACATGTAAAGTATTTTGTATCTGTTGTTCTCTGCAGGGAGAAATGACCATAACAGTCAGTGTGCAGTTTTCATCGTTGACTCCGTGTTCTTGCTGATTTTGACCTAACACTAAAACCTTGGATTGCGAGTAACTTGGTTTTGCAAGACAAGCTAAAATTTTAAATAAATTTTAACTTGATAAACGAGCGAGGTCTTGCACTACGGAGTAGTATGTATACGCTTTGTCCGCCGAGTGTCACGTGATCACAACTGAGTTGATGGTTCATCTCTCTCTCTCGCTGCAGGATTGTGGGTAATCGTCTCCCATGCTTGGTCTCAATCGGTGTGCCTCACTCATATAGTCAACATCCGTACGAGCGTATACGGTTTACTATAGCATTGTGACCACGTACTGACATGCGAATCCCTGTCTTACACCCTAAAACACGAAGCTGAGTCTCAGTACTTTAGCAACACCAGCTTTATTCAGCGTGAAACAGGAACAGCGCGGTTATTTATTGTAGCGGGATCTGCCACTCACAGCAGTCAGGCAGGGCCGTGACCAAGTAGTACTGTGCCCTTGCATTTATAATGTTCCTCCTATCACCCATTGACGGCAGGCGTTTCTAGCAAGACCGCGATCTGTTTGGATTCGCTTTTGTGGTAAACTGCTACTGCGCTGACAGCCTGCGGTTGCTTCGGGACACTCTTCCGCGTGTCATCCTGTTGGGGAGAATCCCAAAAGAGTTTAGAAACCTTACAGTGCATAAAGCATTTTTTTATTTTATGTCCAAGTGTAGTGACTAATCAGGCAAAAGCAACTGTCATTGGAGAGGTTCCTTGTTGAAGTCGCAAAGAAAAACATTCCAGTGAGCCCACAGAGAGCAGGGATTCCATTAGTTAGAGTGAAAGTTGTCCTACACAATAACCTCCTCCTCTCTCTCATCTCCCTCACACCAGCCATGATTCTTTTCTAAGGTAAAGTACAGGTTAATTTGTTTTATGTATTTTTACTTTATATTTTGTATTAATCACAATTCTATTAATATTTTTAGGTTGTAGAACGAATCATCTGAGTTTCCATTATTTTTTAAGGGGAAATTCACTTTGATAAATGAGTGCTTTTGATTATAAGCACGTTTCCAGAACGAATTATGCTCACAATCCAAGGTATCACTGTATTTTGTACTAATTCTGAACACTTCTAGCCTGTCTCCTCCTGATCACCATTTCCTTGAAGTGTCTGTAACTCCTACCCTGCAGTTCTGGAATCGGCCACGTAGCTCCCGTGTGGACTCCCCAGTGCGGTGATTTTGGTGATACGGACAATTGCTCATTCTTCATCTTGTTTGTTTTCTCCAAATCTCTTTAGCTTCAACAAAATTTGCAGCAACACAACACCAGCAAAAGTTACTTCAGACATTTAACATCATAAAAGTACATTATCATTATTTAGTGATGGCTCTCTCGTCTGTTTGTAGTGTTGATTAACACATAATGCAGAATAAACTAAAGTGAAGCCACCATTTTAAACAGTGCGATCTGTGTGCCCAGTGTACTTCCCGCAATGCGTTTGGTTGTTCACTTGAAAGCTGCCTTCACTTTCTTCCTCTGATAAAGAAGTGAAGCAAAATGACCCCTTTTATTGGCTAACTAAAAAGATTACAATATGCAAGCTTTCGAGGCAACTCAGACCCCTTCTTCAGGCGAGATGTAAGATGCCTTGTAGAGCTCTTTCGATCTCAGCACAGGCATAACATGCATTTTAACAACAACAAGCAGCAAACCAAATTGAATGGCCTGTCATTTTCTAATCCGCTTAATCCAGACCTCTGTGGCCGAGTGCTGTATCCCAGCAAGCACGGGGAGCAAGTCAGGAACTAATCCTGGACAGGAGGCCAGTCATTGCAGGGCACTCATTACATCTCGCCTGAAGAAGGGGCCCGAGTTTCCTTGAAAGCTTACATATTGTAATCTTTTTAGTTAGCCAATAAAAGGGGTCATTTTGCTTGACCTCTCGCCACATCCATAATGGCTAACGCAGTACAACACCCTAGTTCTACCTCTGATAAAGTAGCATTTGGTGTCATTCATTTGTAAACTTGTACATTAGCATATTCCAGCCAAAAGACTGAATGATGTACAGCTTTATGGTACAAACCCATCCCGTTATTGCAGTTCTGTTCTTTTCTTTTTATCTCGTAATTCTTTTATTCAGTTTCAGTTACTCGAGCAATCTTCTGTCTTTTTCTCACTTGGGAGTTCTGCAAAACTGTTTGCTTTTAGTTTTGGTTCACCATTTCAAATGGTTAATTGCTGTAAATTAATTTTAATGTAAATTTGTTAATAGTTGTACAGTAGAGATTCTAGATACATTAATATAAAATATGCAATATTTTAATTGCATTTAAATGGCTGAGTATAGAACTCTATATTCATTTATTCTTTGATTGTAAAGTGTGCAGTCATATCTAAATGTTCAAATCTTATAGATGCAATTTTACTAAGCTGATTGCTAATAAAAAGAACATCTATTTTTATTCACCTAAAGTCTGATTTCAGACATTTGTAAGCATGAATAAAGAAAGAAATAATGTACTAGAAAACAAAGGCATGAATAAAATTTTCAAAGAAAAAAAAAAGTGTTGTCAATACTTACCGAAAAATAAAAATTGCAGAAGGTGTACAGTTATTAACAGTGTAAGTGACCCATTGTAAGAGTTGTGACAGGAAAATCTTTTTGGGGTGCAGTCATGTGAAAAAGTAAGTACACCCTATGACGTGTTTTTTTTAACATACGTGGACAAGTCAAGAGTTGATCTTCATTTACAGCAGTGCTTCCCAAACTCAGTCCTGGGACCCCCTGTGGCTGCAGGTTTTTGTTCCAACCAGATTCACAATCGGTGATAAGAACTGATTTTTAGTGAGCTGGACTATCTCACCCCCCCCCCCCCCCCCCCCCCCCCACCTACCTTATTTTGCTTTCAGAAAAGCACCTCAGTGTGATTTTTTTTTTTTTTTTTTTTTGAAACATTTCTATTTTTTTGTTATAGCTTTAAATGCTTAACTCTTTTGTTGTTTTCCTATTATTTTTCCCTCATTCTTTGTAGTGTGCGCCTTTCATTGTATCCTAATAGTGACAATTAAAAAAACAAGCAAAGCAGACACTCCAGAGAACACTAAATGATGAAAGACGGCAACTCAAACTCCCTAATTAGTCGATACTGGAAAGGCAGAATGGAAATCAGGATGAACAAAAATAAAATGCAAAAAACAATTACATTGTCCACATATAACTGCTTAATTTTCATTAAAATCTATTAACACAGTTACTTTTTTTTTTTTTTTTTTTAACTTCTACACTGACCCCAAAACATAGAAACTGGGAAATAAGAGCTCCCTTAATTAGGCTAGGAGTCCAATTAAAAACAGAAATGGTAAATAAAAACTTGCAGCTCCAGGGGGTCCTCAGGGCCGAGTTTGGGAACCACTGATTTAAACTGTACCTTTAACATCATTCTGGACCAAAATCAGACAGCCTTGGTGTCCCAATCCCTCCTAATCCACTAACAGCTGTGTTTGGTGGGCACACAGAGGGGCTTAAAGTCGAGAAAGACACACAAACTGGGATTGCCTTTACTACACTATTGGCACGTAGACTTATTTTGCTGAACTGGACGAATCCTAACTCTCCTGTTCTAAGTCAGTGGGTAACTGATGTTGTATATTTAAAACTGGAAAAAATCTAATTCTCACTTAGAGGATCTGTACTGAACTTTATCAAAACCTGGCAGGATCTAATCAATAACATTTTAGAATAAGCATTTAAATTGGGGAAGCAGGTTCTCTCCCCTCTTTTACTCCGTTTATCTTTATTCATTTATTAATTTATACATTTACTTATTTTTACTAGCTTAAAGTTTTACTCTGCTGGCCTAGCTCTCTCTTCTCTGGGAGGAGGTTGATTTGTCTCAAACCTATTTTTGTAAAACTTGAGTTATTTGTATGGAATGTTATTTGATTTTAATAAAATCAATAAAATCAAACAGTACCTTTAGATAAAGGTTAGATATTACAACTAATATCTAATTTATATTTTGTAGTTCATTGTATACTTTGGTAAACATAAATGCAAATTTCACATGTTGAAAAAGTGCAACCCTACACTTATCACAATTTCATCATTAGAGAGGATCTTGTCTAACCCTGTCCTGTTATTTAAACTAACCCAAAGATTCACTTTGAGGGTGGCACAGTTCCAGACGGGCGGCACGGTGGCGCAGTGGTAGCGCTGCTGCCTTGCTGTAAGGAGACCGGAGTTCGCTTCCCGGGTTCTCCCCGTGTCCGCGTGGGTTTCCTCCGGGCGCTCCGGTTCCCTCCCACAGTCCAAAGATATGCAGGTTATGTGGATTGGCGATCCGAAATTGTCCCTAGTGCGTGGGGGTGTGTGTGTGTGTGTGTGTGTGGGCTGGTGTTCCTGCCTTGCGCCCTGTGTTGGCTGGGATTGGCTCCAGCAGACCCCCGTGACCTTGTAGTTAGGATATAGCTGGTTGGACGATGACTGACTGACAGTTCCAGACCAGGGTTTGTTTCCCAATGCCTGTGTGGGTTTCCTCACACTGTCCAAATTCATGCTGGTTAGGTGAATTGGCAAGGTTAAAGTGGCCCATGAGTGTACGTTCCTAACTTGCTCCCCATGCTTGCTGGGATACATTCTGGCCAGCCCTGCCACCCTGGTCTGGATTAAGTTAGAAAATGACAGGCCATTCTGTTTGGTTTGCTTGTTGTTGTTGTTGAAATGCATGTTATTCCTGTGCTGGGATCGAAAGAGGTCTACAAGGCAATATTCCTCAACCTATTTGGTGTTCCAACCCACTTTCTCCCCATACAAGTGTTTTTGTGACCCACCTAGAGAAATTCATTCTTGGTAAATTAAACACAATCTTCACAGCATCTCCCTTTGGTGAACTGAGCATGATTGTTAGGAGTGGAAGAGGGATCGAGCACAACTGCTGAAGTGGTGACCTGCCACAATCCACCACCGATATAAGCAATAGCAGGTTGCTAAGGCATTCAAAACAAAGGGGTCTGGGAAGGGATTTAAAAAATCTCCAAACCACTGGAAAGCAACCATTCCACTACCTGGAGGATCATCTACAAGTGGAAAAGATGTCAAATAACCAACTTGTCTAGGCCAGGCCACAGAACACAAGATGCTGAAAGAAGCCTCTAAGAACCCCAAAGTTTCATCACTGGACCATCAGGTAGGTCTTACCATTGTTGATGTCAAAGTTCATGAGTCTACCAATCGAAATGGGCACCACAAATTAGAGGTGGGCCAATTGCAAACCTGTGCTGTCCACAAGGAACATCAGCGCAAGACTAAAGTATGTCTGTGAACACCTAGCCAGAGATAGGGACTTCTGGAACAATGTGCTCCAGCCAGCGTAGGCAATGATAGTTATTTAGCCACAGAACTATAAGACATGTTTGGTAAAAATCAAAGACAGCATTTGACCAGAAGAACCTGATAGAAAGTGTAATGCATAATGGTGGACATGTTAAGGTTTGGGGATGAAAAGCCTACCCTCATAGAATTCACTAGGAATTCCTCATTGTAACAGGGGATGCTTGAGGATAACGTGAGACAACCTGGGAGATGATGGATGCTCAACCCAAAAGTGTACTTTGCAATATGACAATGGCCGTAAGCATACCAGTAAATCCGCTAAGAAATTGAGGGTTACAGAATGGCCAAGTCAAAGCCTGGACCTGAATCCCATCAAGATGCGGAAGGGGAATTTGAATTGGGACAACCCTCAAACATCACACAGCTTATCCATGTAGAATTCTTGGAGTGGAGTTGACGTCAGGGACTGGTATGCTGTTATGGGAAAAGATCACTTAACCCCTTGTAGACGAATGTCGCGAAATCGCTTCAAACCACTTCCACCCTGAATGCAGCCGAGTTGGCGTATGTATTCCGCCAATGCCAGTTGATGCGTATTTGATACGTACCAAGGATCGTATTCAAAGCTCTGGTCATGCCATCTAGCAGTCGTGGTGGAAACTGGATCCACCTGATGGAAGCAAAGGGTTAGTGTGGCTATTAATTTGACTATTAATTTCGAGAAATTGTCCAAATTTGAGATAAGTTGTGCTAAGATAAAAATATGTACCAGCTTATTGTTTGCTTGTGTACTATATTCAGATGAACACTCTCCACTTAATTTCAACAGAGCGTAATTGCAGACCACAATACCTAAGAGGTCAGCTATGTAATGCCCCAACATCACAAAACGCCCTCAACGTCAGTCACGTAACACCCATTGCATTACACTATGGTTAACATTAGGGGCCCGTTACCCTATGGTTAAGATTAGGGTTGTAGGAGGGTTATCTAAGTCAAAGGGCATTTTGTTACTGATGTGGGCACCACCTGACCTATGTCATAGGTATTGCAGGCTGCAGCTAGACCCTTCTCCTTAATTAGCATCTGCTTGACAGCAAAAACTCAAAAGTATGTCTTATTTTATATAATTGTAAATAAAGTTAGGCAACAAGGGGTTAAGGGGGCAGTACCTGCTATTGGAGCCAAGGAAGGACTTAGTTTTTCCATATCTGGTCCTGTTTTGTTGAATAAATTATTGCAAAAATCAAGTATCAGTAGAGAACTAAATTCCAAACATTCATTCTCACTTATTCAATGTGAACCACAAACACAAGAAGTAGAATGTTGGTTGAAGATGAGCCAAGGTCAGATCCACCTTTCGCACTGATCACAAAAGAAAATGTTGGTGTGAATTGTGTTATGTATAATGGAGAATCAATGATCGATGATATGCGAGATATCAGACACTATTAGCATGAATTGTAGGTTATTTGAATCTGTTCTTCATGAAAAATTAAATATGACTGAGGTGCTCAATGAAGGCCCTGAAATAAAGCGTCCCCACATCCATTATGCTGAGGAGAAGCTCAAGATAATGAATTTGGACTGGGACAAGTTAAACACGAATTTCATAACTGGGGAAGACGCTGGACTACCTTATGATCCAGAGATCCAAACCACATTTGAACTAAGAAGAATCCCTTAATAAAGAAATTCAAGGTCTGAACTAGTGTGGGTAACATCATGTTCAGAGAGTAGTCCATACTAATGGCTTCAAAAGGTTCACATTAACTGTTCAAAATTACACAAATCGACTTATGCAAATGGAAAAACAAAGTATATACTCACGGATGAGTTCTCCCACGGCTAAGCCGGGACTTGATTTTACTGTACAATTTCTGGGATTTTGTAATGTTGGTCATATAAGTCAAATGCGGAAAACTACCGCTATTGGTCCAAGAGATTACGATATGCTAACACCCACCTGAGAGAGTAACCACGGAGCACACAGCCTTTTTATTCTATGTGGGTGCTGCAATGCGCTGTATCAATGTGTGCTCCTAACCTCTCCCTCTCTATTGTGCCCATGGGACCACAAATTATTCCGAAGTGACATTTTTTGGATCTCACACCATCATACACCTTTATTGTAAGAACATCACTCATCTATGATGGAGTGTTCGATCAGAAGAAAATATGAAGCTGGTTTTAAATTAAACGTTGTTGAAGTGGCGAAAGAAATTGGTAACTGCGCTGCTGTAACAAAATTCAATGTGTCTGAGAAACTGGCACCAGATTGGAGGAGGAAAAAAGATGTCAAAAAAGACGGGCATTTAAGTCGGGGTCTGATTTTATGAACGATTTTTCGGGTTTCAAGACCCGACTTATACGCGAGTATATACGGTATGTGGAGAGGAAAGACTGTCGACAACCTGCTTCTACTTCACTATGAACGGACGGAGTGGTGGCTCTGAGGCTAGGGATATGCCCTGGCAATCGGAAGGTTGCCGGTTCGAATCCCGTAAATGCCAAAAGGTACTCTGCTCTGTTGGGCCCTTCAGCAAGGCCCTTAACCTGCAATTGCTGAGCGCTTTGAGTAATGAGAAAAGCGCTATATAAATGCAAAGAATTATTATGAAACATCTTTCGGCATGGACGTATAGCAAAGGCTACGCTGTAAAACTAGATTGTAGGAGATCCCAAATCCACCTTTCACTCCAGACCTGATCCTGTCTTATTAGCTGCTGTTCCCCAATATAAAGGTCTTCCTGCATGGGACGAGTTGTCCAGATGATGAGGATGATATCATGGCTACAAAAGGCTGGTTACACCATTAAGATGAAACATTTTGTTTGAGTGGTAAAGAAAACTTTATTGATGAAACGCTTTACGACCTCACAGATAAAGTGTCCCTAGTTTGAATCTTGTGCGTGGCGATTTTGAAATTGGCACATTCCCCATTACTGCTTGGTTTCCTCCCACATCTCCAACTATCTGTTGCTCAGTTGACCATCAGCTCCAGACCGACCCTGGCTGAGCGAGTGTGGTTGGGGGCGAACTGCTGTGGTGTTCAGATCTGATGGGAGAGGCTTCAGTCCCCTGACCCTAAACTGAATTAAACAGTTTTGAGATAATGTCATGTGGTAAGTTTCACGTATGTTTTAATATGTGTATCAGTGTTCAATGAGATGATGTTGAAAAAGAAAACTGGTGTGGTTTTACTGCTGTTTTTTGACAGGCATGGCTCAAAATTATGTGATACGCAATGCTAGATCCAGACAATGACAAATTTGTCGGGCCCCTTATAAGCTCATTGAAAAAGTGTCATCTGGCTCCTGAAAAGTGCTAAAATGAGAGCCAATTGTCCACCGTGTATCAGCATGCCTTTGATATGTCATCAAGTAAAGCAAAGCAACTGTGACAAGAGATCAAGTATCGCTTATTCTACAAAGACCTTCTAAAATGGACCTGACAAACTTGTTGAGAACCCTAGAGAAGATCCTAAAGCATTGGATCGGAGCGATTTTTCAAACTCGCTGTGTTCTTGAATTTGTATCACACATCTCCAATTGTGTAATCAGTCATTCATTTGATTTAAACGGAAAAATGTAGTCGGTCACCCTGACGTTTGGCATCATCGTGTGTCCCACACTGAAAATGGACCAGAGAAAGAAAAAGGAGATAGTTGTCTAAGAATATCAGAAAGAAAATTATAGACAAGCATGTTAAAGGCAAAGGCTAGGAGACCATCTCCCAGCACCTTGAAGTTGCTAAAATATAAAGTGCAATATAAATAAAATTTATTATTATTATTCTTGTGACAACAATTGCAAATGTTAAGACATTTAATGTCCGTGGGACTGTAGCCCACCACCCTGGAAGTGGCCGCAAGAGGGAAATCAACCTCGGGATGGGCAGAAGGACAGAACGGCAGACAGAAAGCCAAGGACAACTTCCAAAGAGATGCAAGTTGAACTCCAAGGTCAAGGTCCATCAATGTCTGTTCACACCATCTATCACTTTCTGAGTGGCAGTGGGCTCGATGGAAGAAGACCCGAGAGGACTCCACATAAAATGCTTATCGACAAGCCAAAATGCTTCTGGGAGAAGGTCCTTTGGACAGATGAGACAAAACTGGAGCTTCTTGGCACGTCACGTCAGCTGTATGTTCACAAATGAAAAAAAATGAAGCTTTCAAAGTAAAGAGGACCACACCTACTGTGTAACATGGAGGAGGCTCGGTTATGTTTTGGGGCTGCTTTTCTGCATCTGGGACGAGAAAAATGAAATCTCAGGACTGTCAAGGCAATCTGGAGTGAAATGTACTGCCCAGTGATGAAACAGAAAGTGAACTCCAAGCACTATGTCTGACAAAGACCAGACACTGGCCATTACAAGTGTCTATTACCATCTCTATGGTGAAGCATGGTGGTTTCAGCATCATGCTATGGGGGTGCTTCTCAGTCACTGGGACAGGGAGACTGGCCAGAACTGAGGTAAGGATGAATGCAACCAAATATACAGAGGTCTTTGAAGATGACCTGCTCCAGAGTGCATGTCACCTCAGACTGGTGCAATGGTTGAACTTTCAGCTTGACAATGAAGTTCAGCACACAGTCAGGGATAACACTGGAGTGGCTTTGGCATACATCTGAGTATCCTTGAGTGGCCCAGCCAAAGCCCAGGCTTAACCCCCATAGAACATCTGTGGAGAGACCCGAAGATGGCAGTTTACAGATGCTTCCCATCCAATCTAACATTCTTGAGAGGATCTGGCAGGAGGAATATAATAAAATGCTCAAATTCAGGTGTGCAAAGCTGGTAGAGACCCAAGAAGACTCAAAGCTTGAGTTGCTGTCAAAGGGGCTTTACTGAATTAAGAGACTGAATAGCTCTATCAATGACCGCTTTCAGTTTTTGATTTTTTATTAAACTTGCAAACACTTATGAAAGTGTATGTTGTTAAAGAGCACTACTGACCATTTTAAAGGCAGTGACTGAATACTGAATACAGCAAAAGACGTCAAATACGCAGACTTGACCCTTTGTGTTGCGCTGGCTCGTTCTGCCCGTGTCTAGTTGGGTATTTATCTACTGTATGTACTCGTTTTGTTTCAACATCCCAAAGTCAGGTCAATAAGATGTCCTGCATTACCCTGGCGCTAAAATGTTATAATATATGCCCCACCCAGGATTGCGTCACACACTGCCAGGAGAAAGTCCAGCAGTACAGTTAGAATAAGCAGCCTTTTAAAATGGCAGAATCATCTCCTGCAATTCACTTACTGTCTGGTAAACTCATAACGCCCGTGTTGCATGTGAAGTTTTATTATATAGTAAAATGACAAACATTTTGTATTGCACAAATATCAAGATATGATTAAATATATCAATCTTTCATACATTCAAAAATAAGTACATATTTATACAATTTAACATAAATATATTAGTATGTAACAGACTTAACATAAAAGCTTTTTAAACCGAACACTATGGCGTTGTAATCTGAACATCACATGAATGGCTGAGCAAAGTCATTGCTGCCACTATACGAATACAACTATAACCAGATCTATCAGAAACTACATGTTTATTCCGATTAAAACAAATATATCAATTTTCTGTTAAAGGATAAAAGTAAAACAAATTATACATGTGATGGCCACATGTCTATATAATCTTTTGTAAATTTCCTAATACTAATGGTCTTTTACTTTTTTCTTTTTTCAAATGCTATTATGGGCAGTGAAAAACGCTTATTTACATTGTATTTACTTTTAAAACTATAGTACAACTTATTAATCCAAAATTTCCGCAGAATGCAGCTATGGGGGGGTGGGGGGTTGAATGTACACCGTGATGCCAACTGCACATGCCATTTTAAAAACTGGCCTGCCAGCTTGTCTACTGTGTTATAATACTTAAGGTACCTGGATGTAAATGTGTTCGCATCTAAAGGCTAAATCCTGAAATGGTGAGGTGCTGTGCGTTATTTCTGGCTTCAAAGTAGGTGGTGTCGGTTTCATCTTCTGGTTGGGGTATGAAGGGCATAGGCTGGTTTTGCAGATTTTCCCAGTCCATGCCATTAAATAATGGGTTGTTCTGCAAATCTGAAATAAAACAAACAATAAATATGGGTTAACAAGTTTAATTTGGTAATTCAGTGTGGATTAGGTCATGATCTGTATGAAGTCGAGCAGGGGCAGAGGTTTCGATCAGGGGTGTCAAACTCAGGGCATGGACACCCAAAGATTTTCATTCCAGCTGCCCTCCTCATTAGTAACAAGTCACTGCAGTTGATGGCACCTGATTCTTTTACCCAAGTCATGCCTATCAAGGTGTGTAAGAGCCATGTGTTATTTAGTAAGGTTATGTTAAACTGACAGAAGTATTTTCTTAGTTATGTTAAAATATTTGCCTATACAGGTGCTGGTCATAAAATTAGAATATCATGACAAAGTTGATTTATTTCAGTAATTCCATTCAAAAAGTGAAACTTGTATATTAGATTCATTCATTACACACAGACTGATGTATTTCAAATGTTTATTTCTTTTAATGTTGATGATTATAACTGACAACTAATGAAAGTCCCAAATTCAGTATCTCGGAACATTAGAATATCAATTAAGACCAATGCAAAAAAAGGATTTTTAGAAATGTTGGCCAACTGAAAGGTATGAACATGAAAAGTATGAGCATGTACAGCACTCAATATTTAGTTGGGGCTCCTTTGGCCTGGATTACTGCAGCAATGCGGCGTGGCATGGAGTCGATCAGTCTGTGGCACTGCTCAGGTGTTATGAGAGCCCATGTTGCTCTGATAGTGCCCTTGAGCTCTTCTGAATTGTTAGGTCTGGCGTATTGCATCTTCCTCTTCACAATACCCCATAGATTTTCTGTGGGGTTAAGGTCAGGCGAGTTTGCTGGCACTGTGTGCAGGTGCCAGGTCCTGTTGGAAAATGAAATCTGCATCTCCATAAAGTTCGTCAGCAGCAGGAAGCATGAAGTGCTCTAAAACTTCCTGGTAGACGGCTGCGTTGACCTTGGACCTCAGAAAACACAATGGACCAACACCAGCAGATGACCTGGCACCCCAAACCATCACTGACTGTGGAAACTTTACACTGGACCTCACGCAACGTGGATTCTGTGCCTCACCTCTTTTCCTCCAGACTCTGGGACCTTGATTTCCAAAGGAAATGCAAAATTTACTTTCATCAGAGAACATAACTTTGGACTACTCAGCATCAGTCCAAAGACGAGACGCTTCTGACGCTGTCTCTTGTTCAAGAGTGGCTTGACACAAGGAATGCGACAGCTGAAACCCATGTCTTGCATACGTCTGTGTGTGGTGGTTCTTGAAGCACTGACTCCAGCTGCAGTCCACTCTTTGTGAATCTCCCCCACATTTTTGAATGGGTTTTGTTTCACAATCCTCTCCAGGGTGCGGTTGTCCCTATTGCTTGTACACTTTTTTCTACCACATCTTGTCCTTCCCTTCACCTCTCTATTAATGTGCTTGGACACAGAGCTCTGTGAACAGCCAGCCTCTTTAGCAATGACCTTTTGTGTCTTGCCCTCCTTGTGCAAGGTGTCAATGGTCGTCTTTTGGACAACAGTCAAGTCAGCAGTCTTCCCCATGATTGTGTAGCCTACAGAACTAGACTGAGAGACCATTTAAAGGCTTTTGCAGGTGTTTTGAGTTCATTAGCTGATTAGAGTGTGGTACCAGGTGTCTTCAATATTGAACCTTTTCACAATATTCTAATTTTCCGAGATACTGAATTTGGGACTTTCATTAGTTGTCAGTTATTATCATCAACATTAAAAGAAATAAACACTTGAAATACATCAGTCTGTGTGTAATGAATGAATCTAATATACAAGTTTCACTTTTTGAATGGAATTACTGAAACAAATCAACTTTGTCATGATATTCTAATTTTATAACCAGCACCTGTATATTAATGCATAGTCTATGGGAGATTCTATTATATCCCCCACAAGCTAAATTGAAATGGAATATTCAAATTATTTCATATTCCTCTGACTACAGATTAGTCTCCCAGTTTGTGATCTGCCTTGCAGTTGGTAAGGCATGATGGGCAAATAGTTTTCAAACCGTATCATATCATACTGAACGTATTGATCATATTGAATACGCCGTATGAATTGAATGTACTTAACGTATTAATACTAGAATTACCAGAGCCTACGAAAAAACTCTTAGATCCGGCCCACCTTAAATCCGTTCGCACCTCTCCACCAGCGTCTTTTGTCCTCTAAATGTGCCAATAAAGACAAGCAGCCTGCTATTCCATCCCCCACAGCTACAGAACATGCACAAACTTCTCCCAGCTTACGCCCTGATTATCTGGGAGTGAAGTGCTGGAGTTTTAGAGTGGAAATAATAGATCGTTATTTGGAACACATGCATTTCATGTGTGTTCCGTTTCTACAATAATCTGTGTAAACGCATTGTTCAAACAAACGTTTTTCATATTTTAGTAGTAAATGACAAAATGTGCAAATAAACTATATAATGTGTGAAGCCTGAAGTCCAAAATCAAATAAACACTTTCACAAGAGGTTCAAGGATAAGACGACAGCTTCCGTAGCAGTAAGATTTGCAGACTTGTAATGAAGAGTCCCTGGTTCAATTCCGACTGCTTCCTATATTTGCCGTTTTCAGTAGTGAGCTGCTCTTATTGTTAATCTTATACAGTACACACATACATTTGGTTTGCGTCTGTAACAAACGGTGTGCATTTGTAGGACTTGTGAAAGTTACCTTTTTTTTCACTTTTATTCTCTCAGTCACGATCACGATACATACTAAGGGGAGCTGACGCTGTTAATTTTAATTTGAAACTGGGAATAACTGTAGATGTAAGTGGTGTTTTGAGGTAGTGGAACTGGACATTCTCTGATCTGGAGGGATAAAAGCTGACACACAAATGCTGGCGAATCTGCCTTCTTTGTATCTCACCATCAACTGATTTTTTTTTTATTCAGTTTTATTGAGTGCTCCTGCTCACGCTGAATTAGTATGCAGCTTATGGTCTATGATGTCAAAAAAAAAACAAAAAACACACAGAGACAAAGGGATATATGATATTTGGAATTATTCATTCAGAGAGGTCAGTTCAGCCCTATATGTAATCATCAGATCCAAATGTTAACAGTTCACACACACGCAAGGACTGAACTTCCTACATTTAGTAGGAAGCTCCCCTTAGTATGTACTGTATCGTGACTGAGAGAAGTAAAAAAAAAAAAAAAAAGGTAACTTTCACAATTCCTACAAATTCACACTGTCTGTTACAGACGCAAACCAAATGTATGCGTGTACTGTATAATCCATATTACTAACCGTGAATGGTAAACCGGAAGGCACAGACGCAGGTACACGGCGATGGACGCAGGAGACAGTGCGCAGGCGCCTACAGCACGCTTCTCATAAACCGCAACCGAAGTCTGATCCACCGCGAACGAAGGAGTCACGGCTCAAAAACGAAAGAGCTCAACTAACGTAAATAAGACATGAAGCAACAACGCGCCCATAGCTAACGACACAGCCATACAGAAAAGAGGATTCTGCACTGCACACCAGAGACAAACGGAAGACACTACGGAGTCCGCAAAGGTCCACAAAGAAAGTACAGAAGGTACGAGAAAGTACGAAAGGCACAGGCGCCTACAACGTGCTTCTGAACTAAACGTCCACACTACACAGCATGGTCCAGGTAATAAGAATAAACGAACTCTCCGTATTAAACCTACGGCATCCTCACACGTCCAAACCATATAGCATATGTGAATCACATTACAGTGATGCATTATTAACAGTACAACCACAGAAAATGCTCCGTATTAACAGTGAGTGCAATTATCCATATTACTAATGGTAGACAACGGATAACTAATGGAGTCATGGTCATGGCTCCAAAACGATCCAGCTCAACTAACGAAGCTACAAAAACGAGCCCGCATGGATAAGAACAATAAACGTAGGCGTCTGAAACCGCGGAAGCAAAACTGTCTCGGCTCCAAAACCAAACAGCTCGACTAACGAAGCTACAAAAACAAGCCTGCATGGATAAATACAATGAACATAGACGCCTACAACGCGCATCTGAAACTGTGGAAGCAAAGCAGGCACGGGTTCAAAACGAAAGACCACAACTGACGGAGATACACAAACGAGCCCGCCTGAATAAACAATGAACGCAGGCGCCTACAACGCGCTTCTCAAACAACGCAACCAAAGGAGTCACGGCTCCAAAACGAAACATCTCAACTAATGGACATACAGAAACGAGCCCGCCTGAATACAATTAATGAATGCAGGCGCCTACAACGCGCCTCTCAAACAGCAGAGGCGATGGATAAACGGCAAAGAAAGGAACGACAAACAGCCGCTAAACAATTCCGCCAATTAGCTGACAACACATTCTGTAATGAGTCCACTATTAATGAACATTCATTAGGATTAATGAATATCATTTGCTGTCATTGTCATTCACTTAACTTCCCTGAAGAAACAACTGGCAATACAACTAAGGAGTTTACACGTTGTTGTCAAAAGGGTCAGGTTAGACTGCCTCCTTTAGATGAATATCCTGAATATCTACGGAAGCTTCTAACTAACAATGTACCCGAAAGTAAAAACTTTATGGACTGCATTAGATCCTACAATAGTTCATTTGCTTTTGCATCTACCGGGGTAAATATCAGGCCACCAGCTGGCAATGGCCCATACTGCTTTCGCGTATGTGGACAAATTACATCGGATTGGAACAGTGCACCCTGAACCAAATCACGACCGCAAATATGCACAAATCTACGTGTTAGATCCAGATGACGCAATCTATCAACGAATGAACCTTCCTGAAAACAAGCAATGCACAGAGCTGATAATGAGAAACGTCGCTGAAGTCATAAACAATCACCCATTAGCTAAGTCTATAAAAATGCTACATGAGGTTGAAAGAGAGGCCAATACAAAAGCAGAAGCAGAAGGTGTAGCGCCAACTACAATTGCTTTAGTGTTAATAAAGGACAAAGAACAAGATCCAAGACGATACAATCTTCCCATCGTTAATGAAGTTGCAATTGTCTTTCAAAGTAAAGATGGTGAGCCTCCATTTGACCGCGATATTGTCCTGCATTCACGTCCTGATGGAACCAACAAACCTATCTCATACATACATCAATGTATTTCGGGTTACCCAACACCAGGGGTTGGCGAGCGAAGCCCCCTAATATTAACAATAAGAGCAGCTCACTACTGAAAATATAGGAGGAGGCTAATATAGGAGTCAGTCGGGACCGAACCGGGGACTCTTGATTACAAGTCAGCTGTTGTCTTATCCTTGAACCTTTTGTGAAAATATCTATTTGATCTTTGGACTGCAGGCTTCACACATTATATAGTTTATTTGTACATTTTGTCATTTATTACTAAAATATGAAAAACATTTCTGTTTTAACAATGTGTTTACACAGATTATTGTAGAAACGGAACACACATGAAATGCATGTGTTCCAAATAACGATCTATTATTTCCACTCTAAAACTCCAGCACTTCACTCCCAGATAATCAATCAAGGCATGAGCTGGGAGAAGTTTGTGCACGTTCTGCAGCTGTGGGGGGAATGGAATAGCAGGCTGCTTGCTGCTTGTCTTTGTCGGCACATTTACGGGACAAAAGACGCTGGTGGAGCGGTGCGAACGGATTTAAGGTGGGCCGGATCTACAAGTTTTTTCATAGGCTCTGGTAATTCTGGTGTTAAGTAAAGCATATTTAAGTTTGGCATTGAGAAATAACGCAACCTTCAAGTATAGAGAGTAACTAAAGTTTAACAAGAAAAGGCCAAGTTTCCTTTTTTGCCTTTTTTGTGTGTAATAACTTTTTTCACTGTTGTTGTGTGATCTGTCTTGCTCAGAATTTTCACTAAAACTTTTTAAAACAAACTTTATTGGACTGAGCAATTTCTTTTTTTACACGTTGTACTCATGCTGGATCCTACCTTGCCAACTCAGTTTCGGCTTAATTTTAGGAAACTGGAAAAGACGCAGTTACACTAGGCTTTATATAAAGAAAAGATAGCACTCCGATTTTATATTCTTCAATATACAATTCTTCCTTCAATAACTCTGGATTTCATACAACATAACTGGATAGTTCAATGTGCAAATAAAACATTGGGCTGGAAAATGCACCTTTTAATCCGGCCCTCTGAGCAGCATCAGTGGTAAGCAGGCTTTCTATCGTAGTCTTGGCATTTTGTGACAGCTCTTCTTCACCTTCTGGCCACGTAATGTCTGAAAGCAGAAGGAGAATAATAAGATTTAAAAGGGTGAGATACTAACTACATGTGACAGAACAGGAGATGAAGTCATACCTCTACTTAATATGTTCTGGAAAACCTGCTGTGGAGTCTCATCGTTAAATGGTGGAATGCCAGTAAGGAATTCATAGAGACAAACACCAAGAGCCCACCAATCAACCATGCAATCTGAGGAAAAATAAGCAAACAAATATGAATGTTAAGGCTACAGTCAAAAGTAGTTCAGTTAAATTTGGTATTAAAGAAACAGACACCGAGGACAAGTAATACACTTATTTCACAGCATGGTGTGGAATGCAAGGCAAGGAATACTGTTAAATAAAGTCTCATCCATACCTCCGTATTTACCTTTGTTCTTTTATGCAGTTGTGTAAAGCATGCAACTGTTTCAAGTCTGGCAAAATCGATTCTATTTATGTCCTTCATTCATATTATTGTGGAGGAGTGCAGTACATTTTAAAAATGTGACATGCACCTTCCTGCACAGAAAAACTCAAGAAAGTCGCTGGTGCCAAACGCCTTCCTCCCCGTTTCTTAAAAACCAACCACCTTTTCCTAGCTTTATCCACTAGACATCTTTACTTAAATACAAAATCACAAGCAGATGCATGCAAAATTAATGCATGGAAATTCTCCCACACAGCGGCCACATGCCTTTCTTCAAGTGTCAATGGCATGAATTTCACTGGAAGCGAAGCACAATTTGATTTTTTCACCACACACAAAAAAATAATTTCATGTGAATCTTTTTGCTTATCATCCCTTCTTAGTTGATCGCCATCACCGTAAACAGTGTTCTGCAGAGCTGCTCAAATAGAGAAGTTGACCTTTGCATTTGTTTTCAATCCAATTTTTGTAAAAATTGATCTATTTGTATGGAATGTTGTGCGATTACAATAAAATAAATAAGATTAAAAAAAAAAATTATTCAAAAATCTTCTTAAATAGTTTTTTTTTTTTTTTTAAATTTGGAGACTTTTTGTCCTCTTTCATTCTAAATTAGTTTTATTTCTGCTATCCGTCACCCTGTAGTTTGGATATAGCGGGTTGGATAATGGATGGATGGATGGATATTTCTTAAGTTTTGCCAGTATAAGCAGATGTTCTAAACCAGGAGTCGCCAAGTCCGGTCCTGGAGGACCACCGTGGCTGCAGATTTTCATTCTAACCCTTTTTAATTGAGTGCCCTGTTTGTGCGGTTAATTAACTTCTTGTGAATTCATTTTAATCGAATTGCTTTTTTTAAATTTGTTCTCCTGAATTACTTAATCGTTCCTCTGAATTGCTTCATTTCTTTCCTTAAATGGCACCCAAACAGAAATGAAATGTGAAATGAGTGAGCCAAAAGAAGACCAACTAAGTCAGGGCTTCAAACTCCAACCAATTTCACTCCAACCAGCTGCTTAATGAGGCTCTGATTCTTGTCGTTAATTAAACCCGTTCTTTAATTTCATGGCTTGTTGCTGCTCTCGTGGTGCATTAGCAGACATTTCCGACGTTGATTTTCTCTTTCTGAGACCTCTGTTCAAATGTTTTGTGGACCTGAGCAGATCAACATTCCTGAGACCTTCATCTTTCATTATTGTTAGATATTGTATGATGGTCACAGTTTGCTGGTCCTGTTTTGGCTCATTTTGTATATCATTCTTTTTAGGCTGCTAATTTAGGAAAAAAACAATTAAGGGGTCTGAGTCTTCAAGAGCAAATCAAAATTAATTCAAAAGAAGTTAATTAGCAGCAAAAACAGGTCACTCATTCAGAAAAGGTTTAGAATGAAAACCTGTAGCCACGGTGGTCCTCCAGGACTGGAGTTGGCGACCCCTGTTCTAAACCATGTTGACACTATAGTTACATTTTAAAATTACATTTTCTGTTACAAACATTGCAGCTAAATTTGTCGCAATTTTACTTACACAATATAATTCCTTGACCAGATGTAAATATTCTGATAGAACAATATTCACCTTTCACTTGAATGTAGGAAACATGCGTTTTCAATAAGGCATGGTTATTTATTTGACAATAGTAAAAATGGGCACTGATTATTTTATTACTTTAAGAGTGAAATGGTATATGCGGACATTTGAAAGCCTTTTTTTTTTGTAACATATTATGTGCCACATTTGAATCATCCATCCATTATCCACCGCTTATCCAAAGTCGGGTCGCGGGGGCAGTAGCCTAAGCAGGGAAGCCCAGACCTCCCTCTCCCCGGCCACCTCCTCCAGCTCCTCTAGGAGGACCCCGAGGCGTTCCAAGGCCAGCCGGGAGATATAATCCCTCTGAGCATGTCCTGGGTCTGCCCCGTGGCCTTCTCCCAGTGGGGCATGCCCAGAACACCCCCCCAGGGAGGCGACCAGGGGAAATCCTAACCAGATGCCTGAACCACCTCAACTGACTCCTCTCAATGCGGAGGAGCAGCGACTCTACTCTGAGTCTCTCCTGGATAACTGAACTCCTCACCCTCTCTCTAAGGGAAAGTCGAGCCACCCTGTGGAGAAAACTCATTTCGGCTGCTTGTATCCGCGATCTTGCTCTTTCGGTCACTACCCAAAGCTCGTGGCCTTAGGTGAGGGTAGGAACATAGATCAACTGGTAAATCGACAGCCTCACATTTTGGCTCAGCTCTCTCTTCACCATGATGGACCGTTGCAGAGCCCGCATTACTGCGGATACCGCACCGATCCGTCTGTCAACCTCCCGCTTCATTCTTCCCTCACTCGTGAACAAGACCCTGAGATACTTGAACTCCTCCACTTGAGGCAGTACTGTGTTCCCAACCCAGAGACAGCATTCCACCCTTTTCCGGCTGAGAACCATGGCCTCAGATTTAGAGGTGCCGACTCTCATCCCCGCTGCTTCATATTCGGCTGCGAACCGCTCCAGTGAGAGCTGGAGGTCACTGTCCGATGAAGCCAACAGAACCACGTCATCCACAAATAGCAGAGACGAGATTCTGAGGTCACCGAACCAGACCCCCTTCGCTCCTTGGCTGCGCCTAGAAATTCTGTCCATATAACTTATGAACAGAATCGGTGACAAAGGGCAGCCCTGGCAGAGTTCAACTTATTACCGGCAATGCGGACCAAGCTCCTACTCCTCCTGCACAGGGACTGAATGGCTCGTAACAACGAGCCTTGTACCCTGTACTCTTGGAGCACACCCCACAGGATGCTTCGAGGGACACGGTCGAATGCCTTCTCCAAATCCACAAAACACATGTGAACTGGTTGGGCAAACTCCCATGCCCCCTACAGGATCCTGGCCAGAGTGTAGAGCTGGTCCAGTGTTCCACAGCTGGGACGGAATCCACATTGTTCCTCTTGAATCTGAGATTCAACTAACGACCAAACTCTCTTCTCCAACACCCCTGAACAGACCTTACCGGGGAGGCTGAGGAGTATGATCCCCCTATAGTTGGAGCACATCTTCCGGTCACCCTTCTTAAAAAGGGGAACCACCACCCCGGTTTGCCAATCCAGAGGCACTGCCCCCGATGTCCATGCGATGTTGCAGAGACGTGTCAACCAGGACAGCCCCACAACATCCAAAGCCTTAAGGAACCCAGGGTGAACCTCGTCCACCCCAGGGGCCCTGCCACCTTGGAGCTTTCTAACTACCTTGGAGACCTCAGCCCCTGTTATGGGCCCCCTCCCGGAGTCCTCCAGCTCTGCTTCCTCTAAGGAAGACATGCTGGTGGGATTGAGAAGATCCTCGAAGTATTCCTTCCACCGGTCAATAACGTCTGCAGTTGACGTCAGCAGGGCCCCATCTCCACTGTACACAGTGTTGGTGGAGCACCGCTTTCCCTTCCTGAGGCGCCGGACAATTTGCCAGAACCTTCTCGGTGCTGACCGAAAGTCGTTTTCTATGGCTTCCCCAAACTCCTCCCATGCCTGTATTTTTGCCTCTGCAACAGCCAATGCCGCCACACGCTTGGCCCGCCGGTACCCCTCAGCTGCCTCTGGAGTCCCACTGGTCAATCAGACCCAATAGGACTCTTTCTTCAGCTTGACGACCTCTCGAACCTTAGGTGTCCACCACCGGGTTCATGGATTGCCGCCACGAGAGGCACTGACAACCTTGCGGCCACAGCTCCGTTCTGCTGCTTCGACAATGGAGGCTTGGAACATGGCCCATTCAGACTCAATGTCCTTCGCCTCCCTCGGAATGAGGTTGAAGTTCTGCCGGAGGTGGCAGTTAAAGATCTTTGTGACTGTTTCCTCCGCCAGACGTTCCCAGCAGACCCTCATTATTTGTTTGGGTCTGCCTGGTCTGTCCGGCAGCCTCTCCCACCATCTGATCCAACTTACCACCAGGTGGTGATCAGTTAACAGCTCAGCCCCTCTCTTCACCCGAGTGTCCATGACATAAGGTCGCAGATGTGATGACACGATTACAAAGTCGATCATCGAGCTGCAACCTTGGGCATCCTGGCGCCAAGTGCACTTATGGACACCCTTATGCTTGAACATGGTGTTCGTTATGGACAATCCATGGCCAGCACAGAAGTCCAACAACTGAACACCACTGGAGTTTAGATCAGGGAGGCCATTCCTCCCAATCACACCTCTCCAGGTTTCACTGTCATTGCCAACGTGAGCGTTTAAGTCTCCCAGCAGGACGATAGAGTCCCCAGGAGCTGCGCCTCTTCCAGGGTCTCCAAGATGGCTGGATACTACATTTGAATCAGTATTGTTAAATTTTGCACTTACTGTGTTGTATTTTTCAGAATTTTTTTATGATATAATTTTTTTTTTTAATCATCATTCAGTGTTAAGTATGAACTTTTACGTGCACAAACATGATGGACTTTGTTTTTCTTTTGTTGTTTTTTATTTACATACTGCATGGTATTTATGTCAAGCTGTTTACATTTGTGCTATATGCAATTTTGTGTTTTAGTTTATCCATCCATTGATTTCTTGAACCCACATCATGGGTGTGGGGGTGTCCTCACTGTGTACAAACGCAGCACTTTTCTGCATTTATATAGTGCCTTTTCCACAAAAGGTGTTATTCACAGAGAGGAGTGGCACCAAGTATATGCCAGTGTTCCCTCCTTGTGAGTAACCATGTAAACGTTTTAGCAAATAAACATTCATAAAAACATCGTTTCAACTATTTTGACATGTTTTGGATACTGAATTTTTGCAGATGAAAAGTAAGAAGCAGACCTCGGGTATCATAAAACCCATGAGAGCTGTAAACATGTTGTCAGGTATAAATACAAACGTTAAATTTACACAATAAATGAGGGCTTAATAATTTTGTCATTATAGACCATTTATAACTGAAATGGCAAGAAGGAAGAATTTTAGAAGGTGGCACAAAGGATGGCTGCAACTCTTTGTACATTAAAATCTTTAATAAACCGTGGCTGCTTGATCTTAATGTACAAGTTGTAAGTGTCTTACTGTGTTGCATTCCCAGAAGCAGCTCTGGAGCCAAGTAGTCAGGAGTTCCCAAGATGCGCTCTCCTACTGCAGGTGCTGTTCCTCTGCGCACGCTTTTTGGTGTTCTGAAAGGAGTCTGAGAAGATGTCTGTTTTGGAGTCTGAAACAAAAGCAGGACTTTAGATGTGGTAGACAAAAAAAAAAAAAACAAAACACGGAAGTCAGCATTTTACACAAACTAGGTGTAGTTCTAGTAATATTAGAGTGTGACAAAACTTTTTGTGAGGCCAAAAGGTACCTCCATAGGAAGAGCTGGATGACAGGAGTGAAGGATAGTGCTTCTGTGCCAAACAGGCTGAGAGGTTTAAGACTTGGTCGGCAGTACTAGATTGAAAACTAGATGGCAGTGCAGTGGCTAAGCCGTTTGATGTTTCTCATATTTAAGTAATAGTTGCCCTCGTACCTCTAGGATTTATTTATTTATTTTTTGCAGTGGGCATCACATGTACATGCAACCCCCAGAATCATTAACCTAAGTCTGAATATATATATTTTTTTTTTAATTTACTGTTACTGATTTGGGTGTAAAGTTTGACTTACATTTGTCATTTGATACATATGTCCATCACCTCTGCAAAATTACATTTCTTCATCTTTGAGACATGGCCAAACTCCGTCCCTACCTTTCCCTTTGTGATGCTAAAAAGCTGGTTCATACCTTTGTCTCCTCCAGACTGGACTATTGCAATGCACACCTCATCGGGATCCCCAGCAAGAGCCTTCAAAAGCTCCAACAAATAAAAAATAGTGCTGTAAGGATCCTGATGAGGGTGCGGAAATATGAACATATTTCACCAATCCTTCGGTTACTTCATTGGCTCCCTATTCACCTCCGTATTGAATACAAACTTTGTCTGCTTTCTCACCAGTGTATCCATGGAAATGCTCCACAATATCTTAAGGAACTTCTTATATTATAATTCACTACAAGAAACCTCCGTTTTGCAAATACCTCCCGAATTCGCACCCCTATAACTAAAACTTCATACAATGGGTGACCGAGCCTGTGCGGCCACTGCTCCACAGCTCTGGAATGTCCTACCAGAGAATCTGAGAACACAGCAGATTGTGGGCTGTTTTAAAAAACTGCTAAAGACTTTTCTATTTAGGAAAGCATATTAACAAAATTACCTCTAATTATTGTTTTATCTTTGTTTAAATTTATTTATTATTACCACGCTTATATGAATTTCACCTGTTTGTTGTCTGGTACAAATCTTGTAATCGATATTTAACCCACTCCTTATTGTCTAAATGACTTGAAATTTTGCACACTTACTTCCGATGACAATACATGAATCAATAATCAGTTTCACTAATTGATTAATCCATGTTAATTAAAATTAATTGAAATTTTCTTTTAAATTTTCATATAAAGAATAGTTCAAGATTTCACCAATAGATGGCAAGTGTTAAAAGTGTTAAAATATTGATTACAAAATTATACTAAAACAAATCCAAGACTAAAAAGTTGAAAATAATATATACATATATAAAACAATAATATAAGCATGGTTTTTAAAAAGTTAAAAAATGTACTAAAAAGTAAAAAATAAAAGTCTCTCATACATCACTCCAAATAAAAGGTGGGCGCTTTTCATCAATCTATATTCAAGAAACACTTCTTAAAATATTAGCAAAAGCTACTCTCCTTTTATTTGGAGAGTGATGTATGAGAGACTTATTTTTTACTTTTTAGTACACTTTTTAACTTATTATATGTGTGGTTTTTAAAAAGTATTATATACAGTGTATAAAAATATATATATATTTTATGTAGCACTTTGAGGTTTACTACAAATGTAAAGTGCCTTATAAATAAAATGAATGATTATTATTATTATTTAATTTGAATAATCAAACCTTATGTTTTGGCTAATTTGATAACCCTAGAACATGGCCAACAAACTAAGGCAGCTGAACTGTCCTTATCTACACCAGACTTTGTTGTCTCGGACGTCTACTTCATACAAGGGAAGATGAGTCACCTGAGCTGACCAAAAAATGATGTCAACAACAAGCACATGCTGCAAAGTGGTTCAGCTGCTTATTTTGAACATCCCAACTGTGTGACTATACTGTGGCACTGAACACCATTTGTGACTGATCAGATGAATGAACGGAAAGAGTTTCTAGTCTGGAATAGCCAAAGCTGGTCAGCTTCGTAAAAGGAAAAGTAATAAAATTATCTTTTTATGAGATAGTAAACCCTTATAAACAGTGCAAGCTTTTGAATTTTTCACAGTTAATAGATTGACCATGCATTTGTGGTCACATATTCTTAAATAAAACTGGACTTTGTTTACCTTGCAGTTAGAAATCTGATTGATTAGAGATATGTGACTTGATTTCTACTTCTGCTAACATTGAGTTGTCACATGTTAACTTAACCCTCAGAATGCCTTCAGGTCAAACTTGACCCTTTGTTGTGTATGAACTCAATAAAAGCTCCCTGAACATAATCTTCTTTTCCTACATTTCCCCATAATAGCTTTTCAATTAAACAATTTCTAACTTGGACAGCACCTCCTACAAAATGTTTACCTTGCCATGTCTTTCAGGTCAATTTTGATTCACTACTGACTGTGACAGATTCCAAAAGGCAAAAAGACTTTTCAAATGTGACACTTTTGTACCACTGCTATAAATTTTGAAGACTGCCATGTCCTTCAGGTCAATTTTGACCCACAATTGACTTCAACAGATTTTCTGATGCATTTAAGGTGCTTCTCTTTGTTTGCAACCCATAAAAACATCTGTTGTGAAAGTTAGGATCATCAGTACTACAGGTTAAGATGCTCAATCAATATAAAATAGGTCTGGGTGAACTCCAGGATATCTAAATGGAGGTATCAGAATCATGTTAAAAAAACCAAGAAGGTATGGCATTGAATCAATATTTCTAGTCACTGCGAGGATTACAGTGAAACAAAAACGTCAAAGCGGTAAGTTTATTCGTGTACTATTTGACCTAGTGCAAGTCTTCATGCCAACTAGGCCCTGTATGGATCTTAGTTTTGACTGAACTTCTTCTGCCAAAGAAATAATCGTTATATTAATGTTATATTTCACAGAGTTAAAATTTACAACATCCATTTGTTTCACAATTTTGGGATCATGTGCTCAAGGTTAAATCAAAGCCCCAGTAGGCTAATTTCACTGTACCAACAACCAAGTAATCCTACATGAAAAGGCATATAGATACATCGGAAACGTTACCTGTACCTTTTCGAAGCCACCAGAATGCCAAACATTCCCTCTAAATGCTTCCACTGCCTGCTATTAGAGGTTCAGGCTTTTGCTGAATAAGGCGCAAGAAATCAAAGTAGCATCCCTTTTGATATAAATATTTACATGGTAATTAAAGTTGCGGATCTTACCTCATACATTGCAGGTCTTCTACAAAATTTATCTTTTTGTGCAGGTGTAACAGCCACAGGGATTCCACCAAGAGAAGCAGCTGAAGTTTCCATTGGTTCAACAGAACCCAAGCTTATTCGTGAAGCCGCTGAGGCATTGGACCGAGTTATTGAACTACAGTAACTTCGGAAGGCCACCACATTCTTATGCTTTAAAACAGCAGGAGGTTGCATTGGCAGACAAGGCTGTAAATCAAAAAAGTGTTCTTGGATGGACTTGGGCATTTCTTTTCTGATGGTTTCAAGAGATTTAGCACCGTGGCCAGCGACTTTGGAAGTATTTAAAGATGATTCCACTGGTTCATCAGACTCCACAAAAGACAGATCATATGATTCATCTTTTATGCTTTGGTCCAGCTCTTCAGTTATTTTCACTGAATGGTTTTCAAGAAGTGAATTATCATTGAATGAACAATCAGAACCTAAACTTAAACTTCTGAACAGCTTTGGATCCTGCTCTTCTGTCAACTGAAAACTTGAATTCATTACCTCATTGGTAGGACCCTTCTCAAAGTGATCATCAAGCTCATCAAAGAGGTTTTTAGCCACAGGAACAGGACTTAATTGTCTCAACAGTTTTTGGTTTGATTTGTTTTCTGCAGCTGCTCTGACTTGGAGAGCCTGCAGTGAGAGCTCCTCCATATGCATAGACAGACCTGTGTTAGTGGGGAGCCTAGTTTCCTCTATTGCAAATGCTCGAGTATAAACAGAATTGTTTTTCTTTACAGGAAAAACATCCTGTTCTGGGCTGCTATCAACCTGTTCAAAAGTTCGTTTTAAAGAACCTATCAGATCATCATCACCTGCTTGTAAGGGTGGACTTTCCATTGGGAGGATACATTTTGAAGCTTGGGGAGATGATTTGATATCCATATTGAATGTATGGGACATTTTAATAGAGGAACCTTCATGAACTGATACTTTCGTTTTGGTACAGTTTTCATTATCAATTGTATTATTTTGTGCTGAGGCTAGAAAGCAAAGATCATCTTGTTGCTCATATTTACTTAGACTTGGAAGATTTTCGACTGATGATAGAACAGTACATTTTTCATGTTTTGTAGCACTGTTAGGTTTAGTCCCCAGTATCTTGAAAGCAGGCATAGCCTTAGACTCTGGTTTGATAGTTTCACTGGTAGCCAAAGAGTTCGGGAGATTCTCCTTTATTTCAGTTTCCTGTAAACACAACATACAAATTGTACAGTTATACAGTAAAAAGAAAGTATTTTTAGTTTAAATTTACAATTAAAGCAGTTTCAAAAAATAAAAATGTTAATCACACAGGTGAACGTCCCTATTTGGATGACCCAGACATAAAATTTTTCACCCCAAACTTATTTTGTATTGAGCGACTATCTTGTTTCATTAATGATTCTAAATTTTACAACAGATAACGTTAGGATTTTTTTTTGGGTTACAAACAAACAGGACCTTAAACACAGTAGAAAATCAATTAAAGTCAATAGTGGGTCAAAACTGACCTGAAGGATAATGAAGTGTTTATAATGTGCAGCACTTATACAAAAGGTATAAGGCAAGAGACATCAACGGTTGGGCTAAGAGATGTTCCACTACTAAATGTTTCTGTATTCCGACTGCGAGCACAAGTTTAGTCAATATGGACTGTAGAGTACTTAACTGAAACAGCGAAAAGTGTGTTTTAGATCTCGTTGAGATAGTTTCCTTTTATGTTAAGTTGTCTATAAAGTGTTTTACTTTTTATACAGGTTAAATTTGAGGTGTGGGTTATTAGTGATTTTACCTAAATACTGAACATTTGTTAGCGTCAATGAACTTGGTTTCTTCACAGCTTTTTATATATATATATATATATATATATATATATATATATATATATATATATATACACACACACAGTAACACAGTAATCCCTCCTCCATCGCGGGGGTTGCGTTCCAGAGCCACCCGCGAAATAAGAAAATCCGCGAAGTAGAAACCATATGTTTATATGGTTATTTGTATATATTTTAAGCCCTTATAAACTCTCCCACACTATTATAAACATTTCACGCACAATTATACAGCATAAACCCTTTGTATTCTCTTAGATATTAGGTAAGATTCGTTGAAATTATGTATGTAAACACAGTTTATATACAGTAAAACCTAAATATTATTTTAAAGATATCGAGCGTCTCCGATGTCACATATGTTACAGCCATTACGACAGACAGGCCACCAGCAATAAATACGTACAATGCAAGAAAAATTGTATACAGTAAAATGTGTGTACAGTGACACTAAACTAAGTACTGTACGTAAATAATTAATTATGGTTAGTCACCAACAATGACACGACGACTTGTCCGATAATGATGAGTTTAATTTTACTGCACAACAAAGGATAGTGTTACAGCTCTTCTAAAGGAGCCTCTTCAGGCGACTGTTTAGCACCGCCGTTGTTCTTCTTCCATCACTCTTCAATCCAAATCCCTAAAGCAGATTCCATCCAGACTACTGCCTTATCACGTCCACTTGCAACTCGTTTTGCGCCCTGGTTAAAGGACACTGCGGCCGTAGATCTTATATGCTTTTCCTCCTTTTTAAATAAAAAGAATCGTGGACTCATTTATGCTGTAATGGTGTCCTGCAGCGGTGTAGCTGTTTCCTTCCTTCAACATATCCAAAACTTTTACCTTTTCTGCAATCATTTGCATCTTCTGTTGGCGCTTGGGCACGTTAATGCTGAATGAGTGAGGTTAGACTTCCTGGTTAATGCAGCACTCCGTCGCTGAGCCAATCAGCGGCACACAGGAACTTAACCGCATGCTCTGATTGGGTAGCTTCTCAGCCATCCGCCAATAGCGTCCCTTGTTTGAATTCAAATGCGTCCCTTGTTTGAATTCCAATGGGCAAATCAACTGAGGAAGCACACGTACTGTAGACCGCAGACATCCGCGAAGCAATGAAAAATCTGCGATCTATATTCACATATGCTTACATTTAAAATCCGCGATGGAGTGAAGCCGCGAAAGACGAAGCGCGATATAGCGAGGGATTACTGTATATATATATATATATATAAATATATATATATCCTCTGTGATAAAGATGTACAATATAGTTTTTCCATTTTTTCAACATGCCAAAAACTGAAATCTTCATTTATATCCCCAGCTTTCACCCGTTCAAAAAGACAGCGGATCCTCTGCCTAATCAACTCCTTGTTCACCTTCTCTCCAAGTACAACATGCTTGCAATTGGAATGCCTCCTTCCCTAACTGCTGGCACCCCTTGCCCCTCTTTTTGATGCTGATCAGTCATTTGAGTGCATTTAGTTTTGGCACGATTAAAGTGTGGTCTTGAATTGAAATGCAGTACATACAGAGCTGCTGCTAAGTGAAATGCAATATGTTTGCTTTGCTTTTAGTTAGGACACGAGATCTATGGACATGAATTAAAATGCAATACGCTTTTGTACTGCATTTTAAACGGACACAAAAATTTTGTGCCTTCGGTTGATATGTTTTTTTTTTTTTTTTTTTAATTATGACACTATAATACCGTGCTAAAGTCAAATGTTCCATTTGCATATGAATTGCATTTAATTTTGGCACAAATAGACATGAGGCTCTTGTCAACAAAAGCTAAAGGACCTGTTACATTTCTACTATGACATTGTTTATAATAATACTAACCTGGCGATCCATAATCCATTGTGGACTGCTGCAGCTATCAGACTCCTCCGTTGATGGAAACAGACAAGACTGGCTACTGGTACTAGAGGTACCAAAATGCTTTCTTGATTTACTATTAATGAAACGTGGAGTGAGACACTTAACGGGAACACATGGACTAGCTGCACAGCTCGGAAGTCCTAATGTATGAGAAAGAAAGAGAGAAAATAAAATGTTTGCTGTTAGTACATTTAGAAAGCAACCAGAAACAAATGAAGCCACTCAAGGCTTCTGAGATTTAACACTGAGTGAACCGCTTTAAAATCCAATGCAGCTGTCAGTTTTGGCAAATCATCTCTCTTCTTAAGAAAAAAAAATTAACAGCCACACATGTCTTGGAAGATGTACAGAACTGACAATGTATTTCCAGAAACTGACAATGAAATAATTGGATGTATAAATTTCACTTTAAAAACTGCATAAGCAACTTTCATGTAGAGAAGAGGGATAATCGCCTACTTGACTAGTCCTCCTGACTTTCACAAAGCCCCCTCACTCAGAGCACTACTAAACTGCTTTACTTCAGTCTCTTAATTTTTTGTCAGCTTTAAATCCAAACTATGTACTGTTCCTTCTAAGAAAAGCACTAATCAGAAATAGCTACTCAAAATGATAGTTCATATTTAACCATAAGTATGAAATTGTTTAAAATACAGTAAATCTACATAAATAAAAGTATTAAGAAAATATTTGGTTTTAATTGTTTTGCCAATTTGGAAAATACTGTATGCACCCAACGTTCAAGGTGACATGTTAGTGCTTCCTTCGATTGCATATTTTCATCTATTTGCAATTAGCCTAACAAATTATACAGTAAGTGAATACAAATACACTACCGGTCAGAAGTTTTAGAACCCCTTGGCTTTTCCAATTTTTGTTCAAATTAATTAGCTAAAATGCAATGAATGACCTAAAAAGGTAAGCAGCAGACTGCCTGGGGTTTAACTTTAAAGTTTAGGGTAGCAAAAACTGGAGGAAAAAAAAAAAAAAAAAAAAAAGGAACTTTCAGAATTTTGCAAATGGGCCTTCTTCAGGGAACAGCTAATACAGCTTTTCTCAACCTTTAAGTATTTGCGACCCGAGTTTTCATAACAGTTTTAATCGCGCCCCCCTAACGTTTTTTTGAAACCCTAATAAAATTTATTCCTATATTTTTTGCTGTCAATACACCGCTACAAGCTTAAAGTTTTCCTACGAATAGCGAAATTATGCCACATATGGCAACATTCGCCCCCCTTTTTTGTTACTTTGGGGGGCGTGCCCCACAGTTTGAGAACCGCTGAGCTAATAGGTTACAACCTACAGATGTTCTGCAGCAATTTAAGTTAATTAAGCTTTACAAGTTGAAGCAAACGATTTGAACAGGTGTCCCAACTTGTGTTGGTTACTTAAAAACCCTCCGTCTGTCTTAAAGTAGAGTTGGGTGTTACTACACCCTCTGAAGTACTACTTGGACAATATTACACTATAAAAAGTTGTAAATTCCAGTGACAATGGCAAGAAAATGGCAATTAAATTAAATAATACAGAGCATTTTTACCCTTAGAAGTGTAGGCCTTTCATTTAGAGAAGATCAAAGCATCAGTGAATACAGTGGTGTCCTACATAATCCAAAGGCAACTGGAAACTGGAGGAAACTCTGATAGGAAAAGATCTGGCAGAGCCAAAGTCGCAACTAAATCAGAAGACAAGTATCTGAAGGTCACCAGCTTGCATGATCTGCACCTTGTAGCACAACAACTTCAAGCACGGTGGTCGAGAAAAGCAAGTCTAAGTTTCTGGAAGAGGAGACTTTGTGCTGCAGGTTTTACAGGGCAAGTTGCAGTTAGAAAGCCATTTCTTAAAGGACAAAATACGGCCTTCAAATACTGGCTGTGGACTACTGCAGACTGGGCCGATGAATCAAAATTTGAAATCTTTGGTTCATCACGCTGGGTGTTTGTATGCCATCGAGTTGGTAATAGGAGGGTTCTTCAGTGTGTGACACCAACTGTCAACCATGACAGAGGAAGTGTGATGGTCTGGGGTTCTTTAGCTGGAGGCAGAGTTGTTGGTAACTTGCATAAAGTTTCTAGCATTCTGAATCACAAGGGTTACCACAGCATTTTGCAGCACCATGCAGTACTTTCTGGTCTGAGTCTAGTAGGTCAGGGATTCATCCTACAGCAAGACAAAGACCCAAAACATACACTCCAGGCTATGTCAGAGCTGCACATTAAATTGAGTGCATTTCTATACAAACTGGAAAAAAAGAGGTGTTCTAAAACTTTTGACTAGTAGTAGTATATACAGTATACAAAAATTAAATATTCAAATAAACTGTACAAGTGTAGATATGAAATGCATGCACTTAAACAAAATAAAACCAGCAATGGAGATAAGTATGGCCAGAACTGCAAACTATTAGGTCACTAGCGTGTCTCAACCATAAACACGACAATAATTAGACAATCAAGTTTTATTAAATTTGATTTGGCTTGATTTTGTAGAAATTATCTTCAACAAGGCACGTGGTTACCTCAAAGTATTGCAGAACACATGGAGAATGAGATGATGCGGGTTTCAAGTACGTATACACTTTTTCCTAAAGGATCTGAGCACCTCAGGGCAAAACACATCATGTAATTATCTACAGATTTAATTTCCAGCTGTCACAGCATCTATATCAACATGACTGATATAAGGTGTGATTAGCCTGAAGATCTCTTGATTAGCAGCAGGTCATATTTAACAATGACTCTCTCATATGCTAATAACCCAAACCTTCTGGATTGAAGAAAGGTTCCTTTGCTGTGGTTTAGGAATAATTTTTCACAGATGAGGTCTGTTGTGAAATTAATGTGCGAGATTAAACAAAACTTTATTGCAAAAATTACATGTTGATTCCATTTTCTTTAACATACCTCACTTCAGAAACAATACGCTACCTTTATTATTCCTTATAACCCCAAAGCACTTTTCAAAATTTCCTTCTGTGATGTCTGTTATTATATTGGTTATATCTCTTTGGACATTTCCAGTTACTCGAAAACTGTGTCCTTTTAGGTACATGTTTAACAAAGTGAAAAAAATTGCTAGGTGACTGATCTGGTACTGCGGAAGCACTAGAATGTGCCTGGAGGCCAGTATAAATGGGCAACGCACCTTGAACAGGTACACCGTCACAGTGAAGTTTCCCTTTGGTGGAAATTTCAGGAGAAAGAAGCTTTGTGCCAAGAAAAAAAAAAAATGAGTCAAGGATAAACCTTACAGTATCTCCAAACTATATCAAATGTTTTTGTGACAGACAACTGAAACAGAAATATGAGTTAGAGAGAGTAACACTGTGTCATATTCTTGTGTACATTTGTGAGTGGATCATTAAACATACTGCTAGTTATTTCAGGATTAATCCAAATACGGCTAATAAAGCAAGCTTCACATGTTGTGCTACTTTTGAAAGAAAATAAATAAGTGTCAAAGGTTTTTTAATGTTGATTAACTCTGGCAATAAGGAATTCCACTGTACTCTGTACAAATAACAATAATGACCAAATAAACCTATGTGGAATTGCCAGGCAGTAAGATGGACGAAAAACTGCACTGTCTTGATTTGTCTTATACTGTATATCACATGCTTTGATTGTCAGTTTTCTTGAAAACTGCACTAGCAGTACTGATTTCTGGCCCATCCATTACTTGATAACGGTATTTTATATTAAACACAAAGAAAAGCAAATAATACTAATAATACATTTTTATTTAAATAGCACCTTTCCCATGCTCAAGGTGCTTCAGAAAGAAAGAAACAGCAGGGTATATGTAGCACTGGATACAAATGCTTCCTGAACGAAAAACTAAAACAGAGATACAAGATATAAAAAGCATTAAATAAAATAAAAGACAATAAACCAGAGTAAAACACTAAATTTAATACTAAAAGCACAGCCTAATAAGTTACATCATTTGTGATATAAGATACACACACAAATTATTCTGAGCATCTGGACAGAGAAGTAAACTGAAAGAAGTGTCAGAATGTCAGGTTAAGTTAAAATCCTTCCTCAATAAATGAGTTTTAAATTGTTTTTTTTTTTTTTTTTAAAGAATGAATTGAGTCAGCTGATATATTTAATTCAGGGAGGTTTTTCCAGAGTCTGGGCGCTATACAGCTGAAGGCCTTGGCACCCACAGAGTGCAAGCTAGTGTGGGGCACAACAAGATTACCAGCATCAGAGGATCTTAGTTGATGAAAATGAGCAGACTAATGGAGAAGGTCACTGATGTAGTCCGGTACAAGGCAATTTAAAGCTTTGGAGGGTAATAACAGAATTTTATATTCAATACTGTAAGACACAGGGAGCTAGTGAAGGTGAAGCAGGATGGCTGGGATGTGCTTGCTGTTGCTGGATTGTGTAAGGACTCTTGCAGCTGAGTTTTGAATCAACTGGAGCTGTGATAGAAGATTAGAAGTGGCACCTGCCAGTAGGGAGATTGAAAAATCAATGGGAGGAACGAGCAAGCATGTTATGGAGGTGAAAGTAAGAAAGTTTCTTAATGTTGTTTATGTGGGTGGAATTAGAAAGGGAGCAGTCAAAAATGACACCAAGATTCCTTGCATTTGAAGAAGGTCTGAGTGAAGAATGACTGAGGAGAAGCTCATTTTCTTAAGTTGTGCTTTAGTGCCAATTTGCAGGAGTTCAGTTTTGTTGCAATTTAATTTTGAAGAGTTCTGCTCCATCTAGGTTTTAATTTCACTAAGGAAGCCCTGATAGAGTTGAGTATCATCTGCATAAAAGTGATAACCCAATCCATACCTACGGATGTAGATACTGTATAGAAGAGCAGGGGGCTGAGGACTGAGCCCATAGGAACTCCTTGTGTGACTGGCACTGAGCTGCACATGCTGTTGGCAAGACTACCCGGCATGTTCTCCATTCTGGTCCATAGAAGGTCATGTCTGACAGTGTCAAATACTGCACTGTGGTCTAATCAAATTAATATACTGGTTTGTCTGGAATCTGCTGCCATAAGCAAATCATTGGTTACCTGAAGCAGAGCAGTTTCACAGCTGTGTTGCACCTTGAAGCAGACTGAAAGGGTTCTGTCAAATTATTAAATGTTAAAAAAGTTGTCCTCACAGGTGGCGCAGTGGTAGTGCTGCTGCTTTGCAGTAAGAAGACTGTGGAAGATTGTGAATTCGCTTCCCAGTTCCTCCCTGTATGGATAGCGCTTTGAGTACTGAGAAAAGCGCTATATAAATGTAATGAATTATTATTATTATGAAGTAATTGGTGAGTTGGGAGGCTACAACACGATCAAGAACCTTTGACAGGAAAGGTAAATGAGAAACAGGATGAAAATTATTAAGACTGTCAGCATCAAGACCAGACTTTATTATTATTATTTTTTTTTTATATAAACACTGGGGTTACAGAAGTGACTTTAAAAGTGGCTGGCACAAAGCCAGTGTCAAGGGATGCATTTATTATTGTCATAACAGTCGGGATTATAGCATGACGGCAAGACTTAAGAAGTGTGGTGGGGATGGAGTCCAGTACACAAGTAGTCGGCCTCATCTTACATAGCAGGTCGTTAACAAATACAGACGTGACTGGTGAAAATTTAGAAAAGAAGCTGGATGGAGTGGGAAGACAGAGAAAGATATAAATGGATGATGTATTTATGTTAGTTTGATGTTTTAATGGTTAGGTGAGTATTTAGATGTTTAATTTTATTTAATTTGAATTTTACTGTACAATAAAAAAAAAAAAATTAACTCACGTGATAGAAGGTGTTTATTAGCACTATAAACTGGAGAATTCAGAAATTCTCTTTTAGGCTTCAGCACAGGTGAACAAGACATGGGACTTCCAAATGATGACTTAGTAGAAGATAATTTACGATCTGCTGTGGTCTATTCAAAAACACAGTAAAAAGGAACAGTTAATAGGACATAATCACAATAATGATGTGATTAATAATTATAATTACATAATTATAAATATGAATTAATAAACTAATAAATTACATTATAAATATTAATTAATATTAAATATATTAATTTTTAAATATTAAATACTTATTAAATATATGATAAATAATAATATATATCATATTAATATATAATATATAATATAAATATGATTATTAATATCAATAATTAAATATGATAACATTAAATATTAAATTATAAATATTAATTATAATTACATAATTATGTTAATAGGACATAATCACATCAGGGACAGACCATGCAGTGCATACTGTACTTGAAGTGCATTAAAGTATGTTAACTGGAATATAAACATGGACATTAGTCTTTCAGCAAACTGGAGTCTAAAACATATTTGCAAAGAAGGTTAATGGATAATGACATTAAGCAATAGCACAAACTAATTAAAGTACATGCCAAAAAAAAAAAAAAAAAAAAACTAAAATCAATTTCCATTATGCTTAATTTACTGTTGAAACAAGATATCATTGCAGATATCTGCACCATAATCCTGGAAACTCTTGTCTGTAATTGGGTAGTCTAATAATTGTTTTAATAATAAAAAAAAAAAATCATCATCGAATTACATATGCCGCATGCAGGAGTAACGTTAAAGAGAATACACCACTTCCCTTCACAAACCACTTAATGGAGCAATTAGACAACCACGGTAGAGCGTGTGATCTTTCAAAGCATTCCAATTACAAATGTTAATACAGTAGCTGGGCCATTATAGAGATTAATAAATTTAAAAATCAATTCCTAACCAGCACCCATGAAGCAGAGAAACACCTGACTTTGAGGTTGTTTTCAAAGAAAATTCAGTCATGAAGATAGGATTGATTTCTGATTTATTTATAGTAAAAGCACAGTTTATTTCAAATAATTTACTTACAAGTCCCAAAGAGCTTATTAGAGATAACACTTGCCCAGGTGTTCGAAAATAGTCTTGCTTTGGCTTCACCAGAGATGGAGTTGTTAAAATATCAGTAATACTTATTTCTGTATTAAAAAAATAAATGTATAATTAGAATTTGTTCATTACACAAGGCTATATAAAATAATTTAAAACACATTAATCTTAATGGTAAACATAAAAATTTATGACTTAATTTATTTTAGCTTACATGAAAACTGACAAGGTAAAAAATTCATCACTTGAAAGACAAAATAAACTGCACAAAAAAAATTTAAGAAACACTTTGAAAACTCATCAGATCTTAATGGGGAAAAAAATCCTGGTGGCTATCTCTACTGATATGGACTGGATAATGTGATAGGAAAGAAAGGATGCCGCATCGTTTGATGGAAATGAAAATGACCAACCTACTGAATTCAAAGAATTTTCACCGAAATTTTACTGCAGCAACTAAAAATCGTACTCAGTAGTTTGTGTGGCCCCCATGTGCTTGTATGAATGCCTGACAACATCTTGGGGGGGGGGGGGGGGTATGCCAGTGCTCATCCTCTTCTTCCTTGCCCAATGGAGTAGATACCAGTCCTGCTGATAGGTTAAGGACCTTCTACAGCCCTGTCCAGCTCTCCTAGAGTAACTGCCCGTCTCTTGGAATCTCCTCCATGCCCTTGAGACTGTGCTGGGAGACACAGCAAACCTTCTTGCAGTGGCACGTATTGATGTGCCATCCTGGAGAAGTTGGACTGACTGTGCCACCTCTGTATGGTCCAGGTATCGCCTCATGCTACCAGTAGTGACGCTGACCGCAGCCAAATGCAAAACTAGTTAAACAACAGTCAGAAAAGATAAGGAGGTAAAAATGTCAGTGGCCTCCACCTGTTAAACCATTCTTTCCTGTTTAGGGGTCATCTCATTGTTGCCCCTCTAGTGCACCAAAGCAGCTGAAACTGATTAACAAGCCCCTCTGCTACTTAACTGACCAGATCAATAGCGCAGAAGTTTCATTGACTTGATGCTATACTCGGATTAAAAAGTGTGCCTTTCATTTTTTTGAGCAGTATATAAAAAAAAAGGACTAAACTAGCATCTAATCATTGGTACAATTAAATTCTCTTTGGTAAAGATGAATGCAATCACAATTTAATTATTACAACCAACCAATTAAAATCATAATTATTTTATTATAATTATCTGGCACAAAGCTAAACTATGACTTCATCAAAGCAATAGGGAGTAAATGAGGTCCTTTGGAATGGTTAGGACTGGAGCAAGACACATAACTGCAAATTTAGCTGTTAATCTGTGTAGTATATAATAACTTGCAGAATGAAATAGCAATATCTATTGTAAAATATAAAAACAGAACTGCAAAGGGCTTCAGACACCCCTGAAAATGACTACTCCACCTGTAGCATGATGTATATCAGTGGCAAACAACTCATGAACAAGTGATGAACAGTTCAACTGATAAGAATTAAAATGAGTAACTACTGATATTCAACAAAACGTCTTCATGAGAAAAATTGTTCAAAAAAAAAAAAAACAATAGAAAAAGACCCTAAAACTGAATAAAATGAAAAGGTCTACAATTTGTGTTTCAAGCATTTTTGCGGTTTCTGACTACTTCGGTCCAGTCTATTTCATAGCTCAAAGATTATTCTGTCTTCACTTTTAAGAAAAATATTTCACGCATTTGGGAATAACAAAATCTAGTGCTTATTAAAAACACTGTCAACCATTTTATTAGTGTAGGAAGAAATTGTCATATAACCCCATTCACTTCCACTCTCGTTTACTTAACAAAAGTCAACACAACATAAATATTAGTTCAACTGGCACTTATATTGTTTTCTTTTTATTTATAAATTTGGTCCATGTAGGAGAGATATGCTGCCAAGAATGTGAATGTATTTGGAGAACACTGCATACCCCAACAGGGCCAGATTTAATTATTTTTAGATTTAATTTTTATAAATGGATATTTCCATTCTCTGCTAGCACAAGTGTATTATATTTTATTCAGTTCTCTTATTAGCTTAGAGGGCTAAATCCTGTGCTCTATTCCCATTCCAATGTAGCACAGAGATTTGCTTTGACTTAGCAGTGCAGTGCCATTTGACTCTGTATAGGCAGAAAAGTATGAGCAGTTTGTTCACTGGGGATGTACAATTGCACTGAAAAACTCAAAAGCAATAAAAAGCAGTTTCCTATACAGCACTTATGTATGCAAGGGAATGAAAATGCAAACAACCATTTCAAAAGCAGATGTGAACTTTAAGATCTATCAAATATTTGAAAACTGAGTCGTGGGAACTTCTGCATGCAACATGCACCTCTATTTTAAGTTCAAACATGACTCCTAAATTCTAAAATGCTACGGTTTCTCATGCATTATTTATTCTTTTAGGTACTCACCTCGATTAAGATTAACTTTGGATAACCCAAAATCTGTTAGTTTAATGTGACCTTGGTTTGAAACAAGCATGTTATCAGGCTTCAAGTCTCTATGGGTATATAAAAAATAAACAAGAAACACAATAATAATACATTTTATTTATATAGAAACTTTCCCATACTAAAAGTGTTTAATTATACTAACTTAAATGTAAAACTGACTTAATGCAAAAAGAAATCACAACTGAATCAATTTAAGGATACTCTATGCTAAAGAGGCATAAAGAAAGTCACTGACATCTTACTAAAAAATCAAGTACATCTGTTATTCTTGAATTATTGATTCTTTTTTATTTCTACTAGTTAAAACTGAACTATTTGTGCAGTACTTCTTAAGGTTTTCTGCAAAAACAAGTGGTCTACAAAAACCATTATACACCCTGATTCAAGTTAGAGACTGAAATGTGGGAGCTCACAGTTATTTCAGTCTAGAGTTGTACATAAAATGGTATACAGTAGCTGATCAAATAAGGTAATCATACCTGAAATAAAATGTGGAACTGGCAATATTAATTTAGGTCAGGTAGACTTTATTACCCCGGAGGGAAATTTGTTTGCAACAGAATAGTACCAAAAAAGGGAACATTTTTAAGCAGATTCCAGACAATAACCCAAGATACTGTATAACATGACAGTAGTTGTTACAATCCATACACACATCTAAATGTTGTCTGCAAGTAATTACCTTTAACAGTACAATACTCTGCATACTGTATTTTGAATAATTTCACAGTAACTGTGTACAGTATGTGGTTTGTTTTTGTATCTACAGTAGAACAAACAAACGAAGAACAACTACTACCTCCCTTGATAAAGGGGTATCTTTATGGCAAAAACAATGAAAACACTATGCCTTTATTTCATCACACTCACTAATTGTCCATACTGGTTGCAGGATACTGGAGTCCAAAAATGAAACCAGCTATGGACACGGTGACAATTCAGGGTTAATTTAGCATTGTCAGTTAATTTAAAATTGACATTTATAATCTGGGAGGAAATGGAGTTCCTGGTGAAACACCTTGCAGACCAAAGTAAAACATGAAAATCCAATGCAGTCCCTGACCATACCAGGCATGAACAGGTGGCTTTCTGAAGACAAAGGCAGCACTGCTAATCATTGTGACACAGAGTCACACTACTCAAATGCAATTACCTAAGGTTTTTCAAATTATCCATCCTATTTTTCCTCTAGATATAAAAAAAAAAATAAAAAAAAAAAATAAATAATTCTATATAACAAAGTTGGAAAAATACTTGAACCATTCCATTAGGAACACATTTTTCAAACCCTTGGTGTGCTTAGTACTACACTTGACTACCCTCTTTAGTGAATAAATGTTTTAAATATAACTAATACTTTGTAATATGACTTTTTTGTTCATATAAAGCAAGTGACAATTATTTTTGAGTCAACTGTATATGATACATTTTCATTTTCACTCAAGACTACTATCTAAGAGTTCACCCATAGGCATGTCAATGGCAGCTAAAATACACAAATTACCCAAGCAAATAAAGTCATTATGTCCTGCAGTCCTGCTCAAAATTAAGCTCTAAATATATGAACATGGTAGAACCTGCGTAAGTGTCAGGGAGTATTTTGCTTCTACATTGTTGCAGTAATCATGTCAGAACTTTATGTAATAGAGCACTGTGAAAAATAGTTTTCACCAGGGCTGTGAAGTCGGAAGCAATTCCAAGGCTACTGGGAGTCGAAGTCGGTAAAAATGTTCCAACTCCAGCTTTGACCAAATATAAATTGTAACAATGTATTAAAATTTCCAATTTCAACATATACTGATTCAATTAAACTATTTTTTTTCATTTTAGACTTGATAAAAATATAGCTTCTTTTTTAACTTTCTAAGTTTAGTCTTTAATGTTACTCAGTGTTTGTATGCCGCAACAACATTGCTTGTCTTTAAACCCAAACTTTGACAGGTTTGCATGCTAAAAAGTGGCCTAAAGTGACGAAGTATCTTGCATCTTGTATGTTGTGTGCTTTCAATCAACATGGTAAATATATTAGTCTAATTACAAAAAGAGGATTCGGAGTCTGTGGTACCAGAAATTAAGGAGGAGGAGACTAAGGTTGTCACAGTAAAAGTGCCCAGAGTTTTACCTCAAACTGAGTATTAGATAAATTGAACACAGAAGAACCAACATAAAATTATGAATTAGTACATGACTGAAGATATGAAACACCCAATGCCATGTTAAAAATGCTCCCTATTCAGATATTATTCCATCATGTGCAGGATCAAGATTAGTGACTTCTGCAAAAACTGACCGTGTGCGACACTTTATTTATTTGGGCAACTTGGCTCTGAATATTTTAGCTCCTAGTAATTCCTGGAGAAGCTGACTGACCCTGCCTGCTACACAGCTGTCTACTGAACTCTTCCTACTCCCCAAAAAAAGTATTTATTTTTTTTTTTATCTAAAGACCTGTTATAATGAAAATCTGGAATGATTTACTTATTGAATTTGCAATATTGGAGAGAGGTCTCTGCAGGTAAATCACATCCAAGTACACATGGTTTCATCTTAACATGATCTTTTCAGAGATACTGCTGAAGGTCTTCATAACGTAATTTAGAAATGCTAGTAAACTTTTTGAATGGCTATTACTGAGTTACACCTGTCGTCTTCTTATTGGTCACTTGAGGCAATTGGTTTCATTGACAACATTCCTGATCTTGGAGTAGAACATCAGACTAATCATGGTTGACAGTGTTGGGCCCAGTGTCAGGCTTTTGCCATATTCAGCTAGTATATTCAACATTTGCCTAAGCTATTGTGTCCAATTACCTTACAATTGATAGGACTTTCATCTAAAATTTAGCTTTTCTCTACCAAATTTTTATTTTTCTATACAAATATTTTATTTTTCGTAAACATTCTAGAGCTCTGATAAACCTAATTAGCATTGTGGTTTTTTTTGTTTACATGTAATTTAACATCAACTATGGTATATACACTGCATATAAGAAAATAAAGAAAATTTTAAAAGCACAAAAGTATGAAAGAGGGTCTCTTACCTGTGAATTATACTATGCCTATGAAGATAATCTAATGCTAATGCTACTTCAGAGACATACTTGACCGCCATAACCTCATCAAAATAACCATATATATGTAGCAGGGATTTCAAGTCTCCACCAATAAGATACTCCATTACCTGAAAAAGGAAATGGGTAAATTGTAAAAGTAAAACAAATTAAATGTGGTTTACATTATCATAAAAGTACATTATGTTACATATTCACAAAGACACACTAATTAGGCAAACTATCAATTCCAAATTGTTCAAGTCTACGTGAGCCTAACGGTGTATGCATAAGTGGACCCTAAAATGTGTTGGATCAATTGTAATGTACTCCACCTCCTATCACAAATTAAGTCATAAGTTCATTATCTTTCATGATGAAGTTATTTTTTTACCATTGTGGTATACGTTAACCCAGTGTTTCCCAACCTCTGACTAAAATCGCTGCAGTGTTTAATTGGACTCCTGGGCTAATTAAGTGATGTGTTATTTCCCAAGTTCTGTGTTTTGGGAACAGTATAGAAATGAGAAAACTCAATTTAGTAAAAAAAAAAAAAAAATATATATATATATATATATATATATATATATATATATATTAAAATGTACCAAACAGTTATATGGGTGATGATACTTGCTCATTTTATTCTCATTTACCCATAGGTTTATAACTTCTTCAATATCAACATGACCATCGGTTAAAACAATGGTACATACCAATATCCTCTTGTTAAACAATGGTACTGTTACTAACTATATGCTGATTAGAGACCAGTGTCCCCAGAACCTGACGATTTTCAAAGGAAGGAATTATAAATATTTTCTAAGGAAGCAGACAGTTCTGTTATCACAATACTTTATATGTTGATGACAAACCAATCAAAGCAGTCTGATTTTTAAAAGCAGGTGACTCTCTTGTGAGACAGGTTAATAACTATGTCCTGTATATAGCTATGTACAAACAATAAACTGTAATAGGATTATTCAGGAAATTTGCCTTTTCACTTAGCCCAGCCTCAAACAAAAAGTTTGTCTATTGTCCCTCCATCTATTGGATATTTCATTTATTATTTTAAATTAAAAGCAACACAGAAATGTCCTTTTCTTTAAAACACCTAGCCCAATACATAAGCCACGTCCCCAGCTATGACAACAGGTCTCCAGAGTGACCTGCCTTTACAGGAGTCACTTCCTCCAAGTACCCTCTGATATGGCACTTTGACAGGTGGCTTGTTTTTCCTTCCCACCATAAACTAGCCACGATTACAGGGTAAGAAAGTGAAACAGACAGCTCTGGCATATTCATTTCCTGGTCCCAGACAAGACATGCTCTCCTGCTAATGGAAACACTGTGTTTAATGGGATATAACAAGTAACAAGGAAAGCACCTTGTGAAGTCCATGCTGAAGCAATACAAAGAATATGCCAAAGCTATTGATTGGGGACAGGCTTTATCTTCAATCATGTTTTCTCACACTGCTTCTATTCTGCTGTTTCTGTTTTAACTTCTAAAACAAATTTGATGCTTTCAACTCTATTGACTTTTTGGAAACTTTGCATTTTACATTAGTTTGTTCAACATTCAATCTTTCATATCCAAAACAAATACTGACATCCGACTTTAGAACTAGCTCATTCATAACAGCACTGCTCAGCATATTCTTTGCAATAATATTTTGACTGTACACACATGACCAGCTGATCAAACTAAAGTGTTTGCCCAACTGTGTCATTAGGTTATTAAAAAAAAAAAAAAAAAAACACACACACTTTTCATGTTTGAACATAGCTTTCAAATATTTTTTGAATTAAACTAATAAATCAAAAAAAAAAAAACAATCACTCCGTTCTCTATTGGGTCCTATTCTATCACAATTTTTGTTATGTCCATTAACCACAAAAACATGAGATTAAAAAATGTTGTCCAACACAAAACAGTTAAATGATACACTTGTCTTATTTTTTAGGCAACCATGCCAGTCAATTTTGTAATTGGTTAAATAAATGCAGTATACATTGCTTAGTTTAATTTATATGTACATACTAGGACTGCCAAATTAGCCAATAAATGAGGTTTGAATATCAAAATTAAAAATAAGTAAATATTCAAATATATTCAAACTTAGACTAATGACTGTGGACATTACAGTTATGTTTGTGCATTTTTTTTATACTCGTATTATGGAAACTAGCTGTGTAAGCCCGTACTGTAAAAAGCCCGGGGTCCTAGAAACTATTGAAATCATCAAAAAATAAACTGAAATGTAGAGATGTCAGGTAATTGAAAGGAACTACACTGGGCATCTCTCTCCTAGGAGGATTCATTTTGCTGACGTGCTCGAATTGCTTATGCATTAGCAGTGGGAGGAAGAGTAAAAGGGATACCGGTTTGCCAATGTTAGTGGCTAAGCGACGTTGTCTTTCTTCTGAGATTTTGTTTTGCTGATGTGCTGGCCTTGTTTGTGTTATTAGTGGCTAAGCGAGTTGTCCGTTTCCTCAGATCCATGTTTCACTTCCAGCCCAGACAGACACACACACACACTTCCACGCATAGAAGTTTATATATAAGATGCCTGCAAGTGCAAACACCAACTGCAAAACTCAGAGCAGTACTTGGGCAAATGTTAAATATAACAGTCTTCAAAACTGCAAGCAGGTACACCCTAAGAAAAGGGAAGCCTCTACACGGCCCTCTTGTCCCCAGTTAGGGCTGACGACCGAGAGTACAAGACCTTATCAGAACAGCAGGCCATAAAATCGGCCACAAAAAGAGGCTTAAATCCTTACAAGCCACACATGCCATCACCGCACTTCGCAACATTGTTATTAATATCTTTTATTCTTGCGTCTGCAAAGCATGAAGTGCTTATGACACTGTTGAGGGTGTCCTGCTTGCAGCACTACGCTTGTATCCTGCTGTACAAACATATCAAGATGTGTCTTGCTACTGCATAGTCAGTTGTGGGGTATGGAAAGCAGGGTTAGGTTGAAGCCACGGGGAAAGTACTTTTTATGAGGGTACAGGGCACCTTTCCTAAGGAGAACTGAGTGATGGGGTGAGAGATAAGTAGCAGTGCTTTTTGTGCCCAACAGGCAGTGATTTGAGATTAGGAAGAATATGGGTCAGTTAGAAAGACAGCAACTGGGTAAAAATAGCCAGAGAAGCAAACCAGCAGGCAAAAGACAGGTTGGTCAAAGGCGGACTTGTTTAATTATTTTGGAAGAGTCCAATGGACAGCAGCATTTATCATTTATATCTCTACACTCAGAATAAAAATGTAATCAGCACCTGTGGACTCATTCGGAAAATGGGATTGTCACTGTATCAAATCAGGGTTTGCACAATCTACTTTTTTTCTCATTTACAGGTGCAGTAATATTTAAATAAAGGTTGCCTGAGTATTTCTAATTACACCTCATTGTTTTAGGCATTATGTATCATTCCAGAATCACGTTTGATATAGACTAATTGTGGGACACAATGTGCTGGCTGACAATGACAAGGCTCTTTAAAGCGGAGATATGTAATAAAAGGAAAATCAGAATTAGGATAGTTATCTTCCATTTGCTTTAATGAGAACTTCTTAAAATTAAACATCAGTTATCGATGTCAAGTTTATGAGAGAATCAGAATAGGATCAAATGTAGAATGATGCTTCTCCACTACTTCAAAAGTATTTTTGAAAAACTGCTCCGAGTATATTTGTTGATCAAAGTGCAGAACAGCAGGACACCAAAAAGAAAAAACAAAGAAAATCTGTCCCAAACTATGTTGTAAAAGTGTCTGTCTGCAAGTTTTACTAATAAAGATAGTAAGCTAGCCATTCAAAATTACGAAACTCTGATTGTGGAAGTCAAGTACAAATGCAGATCTGTAAAATAGTGCAGCTTTGCATAGCACATCTGGAGTACCTCGATGCCACAATTTGTGCAGGTATAGCAAGCAACTGTTTTTTCACAATGAAATGTCAGCTTTTATCTTTGAAAAAATACTTTTTTTTTTTTTTTTAAATCAAAATTACATCTGAATAACAATATTCGATCTGACAGTCCTAATCCACACAGAATAAAGACCAAGAACATGGATTCAACTTACCAGATAAATATTGCTGACAGTCTGCAGGGAATAATACAAATGCACAACAAAAGGACTTTTAACAAGTGCTAGTGCATCTCTTTCGGCTTGAACCTGGTCTACCATATTTTTATTAATCATTTCAGCCTTCTTCACAACCTATTAGGAAAAAAAAATCATGAATATATAAAAACTCAATTCAATAGCCAAATAAGAACCTCCTGTATAAAGGACAGATTTACATGGGTACTTTCTCAAATTACAGTTTATTGATTAAGTAAAATATGCAACACCATCCCTCATACTGCACACCCCTTTTAAACCATGATGCTCAGCTGGTCTATTCTAGTGGGGTCTCTTTCTTTTCAACTACTAGGGGGCTCCGCCCCCTGCTCACTTCACTCGCCCACTCCCGGGTTTGGTTTACCAGATATACAATTTAAAGAGATTGTTATTTTCATGGTAATTGTTACATATGTATTATTTTCATTTTTACTTTAGAACTTTTGTACAAACAATACTGTACTTGTCCTTTATTTCCAGCCCCGGGCGTGGTAAAATCTCATTCTCACAGGACCTATAACGCTGCACGCGTTGTGAAGGGGGGGGGGGCGCAGCTGAACGCACACTAAGGAGAAGCGGTCGGATCATCTGCTGGTGAGCTGCGCATTCTGCTTGTCGAATTGTGCGTCGATCATTTAAAAACCTGTACAATAGCTGTCCTTTTGCCACTTCATGTCTCTGCCGCTCACGTTGTGAAGGGGGCTAGGGGAGGTTTGGCTGTACACATGTTAAGGAGTAGCAGTCGGATCATCTGCTGGCTTGCTGCTGCTGACGAGCTGCATGTTCTGCTTGTTTTAAGTCGTTGTTTTAAGAGCTGCGAGCACATGAAGCGTGTCTGCCAAAAGCATTCCAACAACTCCTAAGTTACATATCCGTGAACTTGTTTTAAATGTTGTCTCACTGCCTTGTCTTGCAGGACGTTAAAGTGTCTCTCGCGGGACGTTTAATTGTGTTCCAAGAAGATCACGTCTCGTCTCCCAAGTCTCCTTTCCAAGATTTTTTTTTTTTTAATAATAGAGAGATATCTTCAATGAGTTTTTGTCTCTCTAATTAGGAACAGAGTAACTGAAGGTGGTCGTGGGGAAATGAATACAGAGACCATGCACAATGACCATTATACAAATAACTTATTTTGAATTATTGAATGGTTTGGTTAATCAAATAACTGAAATCACACGGAGCAAAGTAATTTGGAAAATTTTTTACAAGAGTATGCTCCTTGGGCTCATGCACAAGGTTCTTGTCACTTCCATAATAAAAGTCAGCCTCCTTACATTAAACAGAGTAAAATGAAACATTAGCCCAGATTAGAACTAGAAATGAGTTTGAAGTGTAAAGAAATTGACAATCAAAGGGTTGTCCATCTCAAAACGTAAGTGCCAAAAATGGGGGGAAAAGGGCGTACATTGTTTTTCAGCTGGCCACCAGAAACTTACCGTAAGTATATTTTGAAAACAGCTGGCTGCACACCTGCAGTACCCATGCCTGTTTTCTCCAAACTAAGTTGGCATGGATCTTCAATCCTTTTTGACTGGAAATGCATAAATATTACAAGATGGAAAGAAAACTCAGCGATGCCACTAATGTGTAGTATCCAACTGGATGATGTGACAGCAGCCATTTTTGCACCACTGCACTCACTACACATTATCATTCGGTGGTGAGAGAGATAGCCAATTAAAGATGGGGGATGCTTAGGGCGCCAGAATGGATAGGCCATAGTGGGCAATTTAGCCAGGACTTTGGGATACACCCTACTGTTTACGAAGGATGCCCAGGGATCTTTCATGACCACAGAGAGTCAGGGCCTCAGTTTTACATCTCATCTGAAGGATGATAAATTATTAATTCATATCACCCCTCCAGAGGGAATCATGTTATATAAAAAAGAATTTGAAACAGATAAATGTATCTTCTTCCTGGTGCCACAAGCATATAACATAACATTCTCAAACTCACTTAATCCAGTTTGGGATCACATCACACCATCCTGAGTAGCAAGGGAAACCACTCATCATCTTCAGATTCACCCACACTAATTCATGGCAATTTGGAATTACCAATCAATTTAACCAGCATATCTTTGTGAATGTGAAGGACAACTGGAGTACACACAAGAAACCATACACAGGCACAAAGGAAACCTGAGTCGACTGGTGGAAAGAGCATACTGCAGGACTGCAAGGCTCTGCAGAGAGTAGTGTTGTCAGCTGAACGCATCAGGGGGCCATGCACTCATCAACTTTCTGGACATCTATACTTGGCGATGTTGGACCAGCGCAAAGAAAATTATCAGAGATACCAGCCACCCCAACAACAACCACTTCTCTGTGCTGCATTCAAGGAAACGCCATGATGCCTGAAGACCAGTTCAGAGAGACTAAGGAAAAGCTTCCACAGACCATCCACATCCTAAATGAGGAAAGTTATTAACTCTCTTTAATTAAATTTTTTAATTATATTTTTTTTATAATATTAATACAATGCTGTTATTGTATATATTAATATTTTTTGAGCTCAGTATTTGCTGGCTGGGATTGGGTTCAGCTGACCCCTGTGACCCTGTGTTAGGATATAACAGGCTGGAAAATGACTGACTGACTGTATTTTTATATTCTAATAATATACAGGCTTAGAGTTCAGAAACTAATAATTTCACCACATTCTGTACTGTAAAAAAATGCATGTGACAAATAAAATTTGATTTCATTTCATTGGGGACATTATCCAAACCCAAGTCACTAGATCTGTGAGGTGATGAAGTAATGAATTATCAAAAATGCAAATTGTTAAAATAATTTCAGTAAGAGATCTATTGCAAAACACTGACCATGTGTTTACTTTTTAAGAGTCAAGTTTCCAGATCAGTGCCAGTTACATAAGGATTTATTTCCTCAAGGCTCTGTCCTCGGCCCTCAGATGTAGTGTATTCCCCATGGCCATATTTGATGTAGCTTTGGACTGGATTATCATTTTGAAGTGGATGATACTCAGTGAAAGTTTCTCAGAATGTACTCAGCTTACACTCAATAAAATTAAAACCTGGATGGAACATAACTCTTTAAACTGTAACAAATCTGAAGTAATGCTAATTGGCACTTGGGCTTAACATAAGAAAATGAACTTTTCAATCATTCTTGGTGATGAGATCATCAGGCCTTCTTCTTCTGCTTGGTGTCATTTTTGATTCTGCCCTTTCTTACTCTACCCACATAAATCTAATTAAGAAACTTTAATACTTTCTCACATAAACAGCAAACTGGACTGGTATGAAAACACAGTGGTGCTGGACAAGAAGGGCCAGAGCAGACTCTACTTTCTGAGAAGTCTCAGGAACCTTTGATGCATGCATCAAGCTGCTGGAAATGTTTTACCAGTCTGTAGTAGCCAGTGTGTTGTTCTACACTGTGGTCTCCTGGGGAAGTAACGAGTTCAAATGATGCAAAATGTCAAAATAAGCTTATGATGAAAACCTGCTCCATCACAGGGCTAACCCTAAACACACTGGAAGCTGTGAATGGTGGCAAAATTGGATGCCATCATGAAAAATCCCATCCATGAGGTGCTACTTTGAGGTTGCAGATTGTACTGCAAATTTAATAATATTTGTTATATTTGAATCATTATCTGTGGCCTTAACCATCTAAGAGCCATTCCAAGAAAAATTAAAAATCACAAATTTCAAAACATAAACATGCAAGATATCATTTTATACAATTTTGGGGTCTATGATTAAAAGGTTGATGTTATTTTTTTATCCTTTATTAGGGAGCTAGCCCTGTATTGAACTTTATCTAAGGGTAAAAAAATTAAAAATTTCTATTGGAATTGAGAATATTTACAGACTTCAAACATTTAAATCGAAACACACACTTTAATATTTCAAATATATGACAGAACTATTCTTGCCTATATCTAATTCTACCGCATGACAGTTCTTTTGAACACCCGAACTAGGGCGAATTAGGCTAATTAAAACTCTTAGTACTCATTTATCTTTGTATCTATTGATTGTTTGTATTACTGCTTTTTTTTATTTCTGTTGCTGTATGCATTTAAAATGTACCTTTAGGTTTATTAAAATTTCCCTGATCTAATTAACAGCTTTGTGTAGAGATGTCAGCTTTTGTTAAAAATCGCCCTATATCTGTATTACATTTGTCATAACGGGAAAAAGAATTTTCATATTATTAACAAATCTATCCAAACGTAGTACATATCACACACGGGTATAAAACAAATACCATACTTAACGCGATAACATTAAGAACAGGTGATCGCATGCATTGGAGGTTTCATCATTTACACAAGTGTCTACAGAATTAACCTGGTATTTAAATATAGAATGTTCTGCGAATAAACACATAAAAAACGTAATGACTGTCAGCTAAACCCCCTTACCTTTATCGCATACAACTTGGAGTTACTTTTCTTGCGTGCTAGAAAGACTTTTCCAAACGCCCCGCGGCTGATGGGTTTCACGATAACGAAGTCCTCGACAGAAGGAGTCTTAATTCTGTCAGGCACGTCTTTACCGTCTGAAACACATCCACCAGCCTTTTCCTCGCCGTCCATTTCCCGCGGCAATGTAAAACTTATAACATAAAAAAAATTTAAAATAGCACTAAAATCTCACGTTCCGCTACAGCAAAAAACAAACATGACAACTCTGAACCAATGGTGAATTGTTTTGGAAATTCGAATTTCCCGACACGCGAGGTCTTCCCAAGGTGGGTGTGCCCAAAATAATGCCTGAATATATTGGTAACATAGGAAGGTGACAGCATCCACTGCATTGGCCGATTAGGAAAATATTTTGCATAGTAAAGTGTCATATTATTTAAGAATCTAATATGACTCTTGTATCTTAAAATATACAAAAAAACAACTTAATTTATACAGGCAGCTTAGCTACTTACAAAAGACCTAATGGGGAGGGTCGTCGTTCAAGCGTCCAAAAACGCTGCAATGGTTTTACTTTAAACGGATGAGATGGTAAACAGCAAACTTTAAATTCTAAAGTTAAAAAGTAGAATGTGCAGAATCGCGGGTTTAGTTGCAGTCTACCTGAGATAATAGCGTACTAAATGCGGATAACGAGCAGTTTACGTAGTACAGTACTATGAGGTGACGATCCTCAGATCTAAGTACTGTCTCCGTGAACTGCGGAACAAAATCAATACACAGTTGAACTAATACGCAGCTACTCTTGTTATGGCCTTGTGTTTCTCCACGAGGCTGAAGCTGGCTACTTGTTCGCAGTTCCTTATTACGCTGGCTACTTAATTCGCTGCTCTGTATTCAATTCCAGCCAGCTAATTCTGGCACTTTGTGCAAACTTTGTCATGCTTCATTTGATCTTTTCCTGGCCCAACGTGGGTTCCTGTGTCAAAAGGACTGGCAAAGTCAGTGGCGTAGCGTAGTAGGGGCGGCCCGCCCCGGGCTGCACTTTTATGGGGCGGCAAAATTCTTTAGAATTACTGTATATTTTAGTCTTTTAAATTGAAATACCTAAATAAGGGGGCGGCGGAATTTTCCTCCGCCCCGGGCGGCTGACACCCAAGCTACGCCACTGGGCAAAGTTGGCACACTCCCATATCTAATGAATTACATTTTACAATGACGTATAAAGGGCACGGTAAAGAGTTAAAAAGCGTTGGGCCACCTCAGTTTTCACACTTTTGTAAAACATGCAGATGCCTTTGTTAAGTTTCAAGTGAGTTTTGACCAGTCCAATGTGGGTATCAGGGTCAAAAGGACTTGCAATGATGGCACACTCCACCCCAGGTTGTTTTATTTTGACATGTGATGTTCTTAAGGTGTAAATATATAGTGGGGCAAAAAAGTATTTAGTCAGCCACCAATTGTGCAAGGCCTGTAATTTTCATCATAGGTATACAGTACCTCAACTATGATAGATAGATACTTTATTAATCCCAAGGGGAAATTCACATATGAGAGACAAAATGACAAAAAAAAAAATCCAGAAAAATCACATTGTCTGATTTTTGAAGAATTTATTTGCAAATTATGGTGGAAAAAAGTATTTGGTCAATAACAAAAGTTCATCTCAATACTTTGTTATATACCCTTTGTTGGCAATGACAGAGGTCAAACGTTTTCTGTAAGTCTTCACAAGGTTTTCACACACTGTTGCTGGTATTTTGGCCCATTCCTCCATGCAGATCTCCTCTAGAGCAGTGATGTTTTGGGGCTGTCGCTGGGCAACACGGACTTTCAACTCCCTCCAAAGATTTTCTGTGGGGTTGAGATCTGGAGACTGGCTAGGCCACTCCAGAACCTTGAAATGCTTCTTTTGAAGCCACTCCTTTGTTACCCGGGCGGTGTGTCTGGGATCATTGTCATGCTGAAAGACCCAGCCATGTTTCATCTTCAATGCCTTTGCTGATGGAAGGAGGTTTTTACTCAAAATCTGACGATACATGGCCCCATTCATTCTTTCCTTTAAACGGATCAGTCGTCCTGGTCCCTTTGCAGAAAAACAGCCCCAAAGCATGATGTTTCCACCCCCATGCTTTACAGTAGGTATGGTGTTCTTTGGATGCAACTCAGCATTCTTTCTCCTCCAAACACAACGAGTAGAGTTATTACCAAAAAGTTCTCTTTTGGTTTCATCTGACCATATGACATTCTCCCAATCCTCTTCTGGATCATCCAAATGCTCTCTAGCAAACTTCAGACGGGCCTGCACATGTACTGGCTTAAGCAGGGGGACACGTCTGGCACTGCAGGATTTGAGTCCCTGGCGGCGTAGTGTGTTACTGATGATAGCCTTTGTTACTTTGGTCCCAGCTCTCTGCAGGTCATTCACTAGGTCCCCCCGTGTGGTTCTGGGATTTTTGCTCACCGTTCTTGTGATCATTTTGACCCCACGGGGTGAGATCTTGCGTGGAGCCCCAGATCGAGGGAGATTATCAGTGGTCTTGTATGTCTTCCATTTTCTAATAATTGCTCCCACAGTTGATTTCTTCACACCAAGCTGCTTACCTATTGCAGATTCAGTCTTCCCAGCCTGGTGCAGGTCTACAATTTTGTTTCTGGTGTCCTTTGACAGCTCTTTGGTCTTGGCCATAGTGGAGTTTGGAGTGTGACTGTTTGAGGTTGTGGACAGGTGTCTTTTATATTGATAACGAGTTCAAACAGGTGCCATTAATACAGGTAACGAGTGGAGGACAGAGGAGCCTCTTGCAGAAGAAGTTACAGGTCTGTGAGAGCCAGAAATCTTGCTTGTTTGTAGGTGACCAAATACTTATTTACCACCATAATTTACAAATAAATTCTTTAAAAATCAGACAATGTGATTTTCTGGATTTTTTTTGTCATTTTGTCTCTCATAGTTGAGGTATACCTATGATGAAAATTACAGGCCTCTCTCATCTTTTTAAGTGGGAGAACTTGCACAATTGGTGGCTGACTAAATACTTTTTTGCCCCACTGTATGCGTGTGACACCCTGGGGTCTGTGGGGGTCTTAATCTCGTGTTGCTGAAAACCATGTTCTCAGTTACGTGCACTCTTAAAAGAAATGATTCTTTACTGGCACTATATATGCCAAAGTTCCCCCTGGGGACAAATAAAGATCTATCTATCTATCTATCTATCTATCTATCTATCTATCTATCTATCTATCTATCTATCTAAATGGTTCTTTACCCAGTTGTGTGCATTTGAAGTTGGTTCTTTGGACTTGGAAGAAACTTCCTAAAATGTAGAAAAAAAACTGGAATCTTTAATGTATGGTAGGCTACAGGACATTGACAAATTAAGAAAACCTGTAATTAGCCTGTGTTATTAGACATATGTAACAAGAGTTCTTTTAAAATCACAAGACACTGGTATTTGACAAATCTGTTACCATCTGCTCATGGTTATTCGCGGTTGAAGCCTGATACAAATCTAAATAAATAAATGGATCTTTCTGGAACCTTCATGTGGACGGGTCTTTTGCAAACTAAAAACGGTTTCCCTATGACATTGCTCTGAAGAACCACTCTGGCACCTTTAGTCTTCCAGTTGATAATTATAGAAAATGCAGCGGTGCACAAATACCCACCATGATATTTTTTCCTGGGGAAAATTTTTTTCTGCCCAATGACAGAAGTCCACAAACACCTATGGGAAGTTAATGCATATGTTTAGTTCACTTGAAAGTTTTGCAGTATGAAGCGTGACTGAACTAACAAAGTTGAAACAAAATAAAAAATGTCCCCTGATTTGGATCAAAGCAAATGTATTACTAGTCTGAAAATGACGTTTCCAAATGTGTATGATGTTTTACATGATAATGCTTGCTGTATTATACAAAACACTTTGTTTTAAATTCCAATAAATCTGATAATTAGCCAGACCTGGTGTACTTCCACAACTATTACACCGTGCCACCGTTTTTCTACATTGGTTTAAAGTATTTAAATCATATTGAAAACCTGTACAAAAATGATTTTTTGAAAAAGATAGAAAATGTACATGCAGTTCCTTAGATTCTCTGATCACAAAATGTCTCATTTGCTGCCTTCAATCTCAAATAAACATAAAGTGCTAAAAAATTGTCTTCTATCAGAGCCACTGCACTCTAAGTGACATTGCTTTTCTTGACCAGTAGATGTCACCAAAAACCCATCCACAGGGAATGCACAAACCAGTGTGTTTCTTCGTGCTGGACCCAAGCCCGGATAAATGGGGAGGGTTACGTCAGGAAGGGCATCCGGTGTAAAATTTTGCCAAATCGATATGCGGACAACAATACAAATTTCCGTACCGATTCGGTGGAGCCCCAGGTTAACAACGACCGCCACCAGTACTGTTAGCCAACAGGGTGCTGGCAGAAATTGGGCTACTGTTGGCCGAAGAAGAAGAAGGAGTAGAAGAGGGGGAGACATGTCCAGACACAGAAGGAGAGGAGGAAAGTAAAGAGAGTGGAACTTAGGGTAGGAACTTTGAATGTTGGCAGTATGACTGGTAAGGGGGGAGAGTTAGCAGATATGATGGAGAGAAGGAAAGTTGATATATTGTGCGTACAAGAGACTAAATGGAAGGGGAGTAAGGCCAGGTGGATCAGAGGTGGATTCAAATTGTTCTATCATGGTATGGATAGGAGGAAAAATGGGGTAGGAGTTATTCTGAAGGAACAGTATGTCAAGAGTGTTTTGGAGGTGAAAAGAGTGTCAGACAGAGTAATGATTATGAAGCTAGAAATTGGAGGTGTGATGATAAATGTTGTTAGTGCATATGCCCCGCAAGTTGGGTGTGCAATGGGTAAGAAAGAAGATTTTTGGAGAGAGTTGGATGAAGTGATGAACAGTGTACCCAAGGGACAGAAAGTGGTGATTGGAGCAGATTTCAATGGACATGTTGGTGAATGGAACAGAGGAGACGAGGAGGTGATGAGTAGGTATGGTGTCAAGGAGAGGAATGAAGAAGGTCAGAGGATAATGGATTTTGCCAGAAGGATGGACATGGCTGTGGTGAATACGTATTTTAAGAAGAGGGAGGAACATAGGGTTACGTACAAGAGTGGAGGAAGATGCACACAGGTAGATTACATCCTATGTAGAAGAGTCAATCTGAAGGAGATTGAAGACTGCAAAGTAGTGGCAGGGGAAAGTGTAGTTAAGCAGCATAGGATGGTGGTCTGTATAATGACGTTGGAGATCAAGAAGAGGAAGAGAGTGAGGGCAGAGCCAAGGATCAAATGGTGGAAGTTGAAAAAGGAAGAATGCAAGGTTGGGTTTAGGGAGGTTGTGAGACAGGCACTGGGTGGCAGTGAAGAATTACCAGACAGCTGGGAAACTACAGCAGATGTAGTAAGGGTGACAGCAAGAAGGGTGCTTGGTGTGACATCTGGAAAGAGGAAGGAGGAAAAGGAAACCTGGTGATGGAATGAGGAAATACAGGATAGTATACAGAGGAAGAGGATAGCAAAGAAGAAGTGGGACAGTCGGAGAGATGCAGAAAGTAGACAAGAGTACAAGGAGATAAGGTGCAAGGTGAAGAGAGAGGTGGCAAAGACTAAAGAAAAGGTGTATGATGAGTTGTACGAGAGGTTGGACACTAAAGAGGGATAAAAGGATCAGTACCGATTGGCTAGACAGTGGCACTGAGCTGGGAAAGATGTGCAGCAGGTTAGGGTAATAAAGGATAAAGATGGAAACGTACTCACAAGCGAGGAGAGTGTGTTGAACAGATGGAAAGAGTACTTTGAGAGGCTGATGAATGAAGAGAACGAGAGAGAGAAGAGGTTGGATGATGTGGAGATAGTGAATCAGGAAGTGCAACGGATTAGCAAGGAGGAAGTAAGGACAGCTATGAAGAGGATGAAGAATGGAAAAGCCGTTGGTCCAGATGACATACCTGTGGAAGTGTTTAGGAGAGATGGCAGTGGAGTTTTTAACCAGATTGTTTAAAGGGAATCTCAGAAAGTGAGAGGATGCCTGAGGAGTGGAAAAGAAGTGTACTGGTGCAGAGAGTCTCTCTGTGAAAGAATAATGTTCCTCAACATAAAATGGCAAAGAATTTAGGATATCATCATCTACGGTAAACAATGTCATTGAAAGATTCTGAGAATCCGGTGAATGTGGTTTCAAAACTTTCAAAGCTGCCATTCACTGGATCTCCGGGGCTCTAGAGAGAAGTATTAGATACAGAAAATCTGTTACAGAATTTCAAACTGTTCATAAATGACGGCATGTTCGCTGTAATTCAGACTGAGCCCAAGATACAGCATGTACACCGCCATTAATACAGCAGCACACACTAAGCCAGATTCCAGGCTGCATACGAGTCTGATGTCTGTTATGATGAGCTGCCGCATTTCTTTACACTTATTTCACAATGTAATTCAAACGCCTGAAGTCGTAATGTGCTGGTCAACAAAACCTCATGTATGAAAAAATCCCAAGTGAGTAACGTTTCATTTTATTTCTCTGGTGCCTGCGTTTTGTTGACAGTAATTCACCTGCCACTTCGTGCAGGAGAAATCCTTGTTGAAAATAAAACGCAGCTGATTGTGATACTGCTGGTCAACATACAAGATGAACATATTGTTGTTGAACCATAACTTTTACTTTAAAAAGGTTTTGTTTTAACAACGAAGTGATACAAACCTTGTAAAATTCCTGACTTGGCAATGTCCCTACTGAACTACAGGTAGGTACGTGAAGAGAGTCTGCCAACTGGTGAAAAACTAAACCTACTAATATGTTTTGTGTTTATTCTGTATTTATTAATGTATCTTTTTTTAGTTTTACATTCACAGCTCAAAATACCTGATATTGTGAAAATAATGCAGAGGCAGAATTATGTTTAAAAATATTTGTCTCCCTCTTTTCAATCTCTCTCTCCCTCTCCCATAATAGATAGTTGAAATATCATCTTTTTGTTCTTAACATCAGCCATATCGTACATATCTTTATATATAATCTTCATTTGGATCTTGATCTTTGTTTGTCCGCGAATTCCACGCATACGTAGACCACCTTCCAGTTTAGTACGTTGTTGTTACTCACGGATGTCAACAATGTGCCGGAATAACGAAAGGGGTGGTGGACAGTGTTACGCTGGTTAGCTCCTGAGGCCTGGTTAGAGAATGAAATTGCCGAAGATAAAAGGTACGTGCCTACGTAACATATGAATGAAAGAAAGATAGTGAGTAAAATGAATGACAACGTAACAGCACGTTCCGGAAATTATTATTGTTACGTTGTAGCCGGCGAGTGCTGCGCGTCTCACAGTTGTACCCTGGCTTGCTCACATGTCAGTGAAGTGATCTCTATTTATGCTTTAAAGAGCCTGGATACCTATGTGTCCCCCTTTTATAACCATTGCTCCGTGTATATTGCCTTACTCTTTGGATTGCCACAAAGCAACCTGTGAGATTGGAGAAAGGTTGAGAAGAGATCGTGAGAGGAAACACGAGATGGACTGTGAATGGAGAGAAGAAGAAATGCTCCTACACCACCACATAATTACTATTCGGACAGTGATTCCAAGTAGGCCATTCCTATCGAATCAATGTCCAAGGGTTTTGTTTTGCAATTTCATTTCCCTTATAAAAAATCATAATGCTGTGCGACGAAGGGCCCAGTTCACGACTGGCAGCCGTGTTTAAACAGGGAGCCCTTCACAGACAACTTTAACACGCGCAACATAGTTGGGCGCACATGGCTAGTTGTATATATGTATCTAGCATTATTGAAATAGGCTGGCACCCTGTCCAGGAATATTTCCTGCCTTGCATCCAAAGCTGCTGGGATAGGCTATAGGTTTCCTGAGATCCTGCTTTGGATAAGCGAGTTTAGAAAATATTTATATTGCTTCTAATCTCAAATGCTGTCTCTGTTGTTTTGTTGTCGTACATTTTCCTATTACTTGCTCTTACTCTGCTCATTAAGGGTTTACTGTTCTTATGTGTGGGCTATTCAAGTCTCACTGCCCCTAACCTTCACACTACATGCTTGTTTTTCTTTGTTTCCCTCAATAGAGCTAGGTGGGGTCTGCACACTGATTCAAGCTGTTTTGTCTTGGTAGAGTTCTATTTTACTCTACTTTCTCTTTTGTGTTATTAATATGTAGCCTTTGTCAGAATGCCTCAGATCTCACAGACTTACCACTGTTTATAAGGTACTGTACATTATAACTTCTCCCCTCCTTCCCTTCTACATTTATAACCTCAGGCAATTAGATGTAGTAAAAGTCAAGCAGGAGTTAAGTTACAATTTAAATAATGTATTATTGATAATATTCATAAATAATAACAATATGCAAAGTACAAGTAAATACTGGCATCCATACAACCTGATAAATGGTGATATGTAGTTTCAGGCAGCACACTGACTTGTTTGTTACTTAAAATTTCTTCAGTTAAGACATCATTCTTGGTCAGCTTTCTTCAGAACAGGCTGCAAGCCTGTCTCAATATGGCTGCAGAGCTGTGTTCTTCATTGTGTTGTCCTTTTGAGTTCATGGTGTGTGAGATGCTCCTTCATCAGATTGTATAAGAGAGAGAGGGAGGGATAAAGCAAGCAAATTTATAGATTCTCTGTTCAAACCCTACAGCCAATAGGGTGTCATGGTACTTATGTAATGGCTTCTGATTTAAAACCAAGCAGGCAACTTTAGACCAATAGAATTCTGGTGCGACACAACGGTTTCACACCTGCCCACAATACCATTTGGTAAGACGAAGCTTGCCAGCTAGATAGTTGGCCTCCATGTGGGGAATTAGTTTAAAGAGTCCTGGAGAGAATCACTTGCAAAACTGGTTTTAGCCACTTCCCCCAACCCTGTCGTAAAAATTCACTGTCCTGATTTAGTCCGTCTGGGGTGGGGGGGCGGAGTTTGGGTAAAGATAAATGCTTCTCACTAATGCAGCACTAGTATCATATTGCTTTGTCTAAGTTACAAATAAAGACATACAAAATATTTATTAACTTGTATACAAAATTTCACACCACAACACAAGCCCAATAGCTCTGTTTTTCCAAAGCCCCCATGATTTTCAAGATCACACCTATCAGAATGCTTTAGAATCTGTTTTCTAATTTTTTTATATCTTTTCAGGCCTGCAGGTGGCAAAATTCTGTCTATAAATGTTATGTGCTTGAGATGGAATTAGAGATCAATATGGCTGGTAGAATATAATAAAACCCAGTATGGGTGATTTTTGAATGTAATATTGAAGGTATTAATTGTTAGGACATTGTCTTTGAGCAGGATATGTTGTGTGCTACAGACATTTACAGTAAAAAACCCTCAAACCTTAAAATTCACCTAAATTGCATCACAAATTAGCCCATTCTGGGCAAGAAAAGTAAAAGTTGAAACGTGCCAAAAGTCAGCGCACATTTGTTCATCACAAACGATATAGAAAATATTTTAAAAGCTATAAAATTCTATGAAATTGTTCATACTCAGTATCTTGTTTTGATTATTTGCTTGTTTTCATCTGACAAAAACAAAACCAGATAGTAAACCATATAGTTTAGTAAACTTCCACTAACATTAAACACATATCCCAACCTGTTAAGTGTACAGTTTTGTCTGATTGTAACACAAAATTGAACTCTATAGTAGCTCTTTAACCATAACATAATTGCTAAAACTAAAACTGAAACTAACCTATATATATAAATGCCAAATACCACTGACTAACTCATCACAAAATCTCCCGAACCATGAGGACTTAGGACTTGAAATTTGGAATGTAGATTAGCCTTGGCCCATAGGTGCTCGCTAAAAAACTGTTTTAAAAATTTCATGGTCCAAACACATTCTGTCTGTATGTCTATCCGCTTTATGTCTGTCTGCTTTTCACAAGAGAATAACATAATGGATTTAGATCTGGTGGTTTTGTATAATTTGCTTGAACTTTCCAGTTGATTTTGTGACTTCTCTCATTGTGCTAAGCACCATAGTTCAATTGTGGTACCAATGTATTTATACAAATCCAAGAGAGTGGCTGTGGGGCGAGAGCAGAGGGGTAGGGCCTTCCTCATTCACTCGCCAGCCTCTGTTCGAGTTAGTCTACGTCTCGCTTAGCTAGCGATACCTGTTTATTCAACAGACATTATCATCTACAGATTGTTAAGGAGTAACGTTTGACGTTTTTGAGAGAGAGATCAGAGCTCCATGTGTTTTACAGGGTAGCTGCTGATTGCCAGAGATATCACTGCTATGTGCTTTTCTCCCAACACGGGGAACGCTCTCTTGTCAGAGCTGAACACGATCAGATACAGTGCCAACGTCTATTGATTTTTAAAGTTTGTCCTGTTTCATTACTATGTGGGCGAGGGCACGGGGTACAGCTAGTATATATATAAAAATAAAATAGAAATGTCTTTGTGAAGTAAATACTAAATTCAATCTAAAAATACACGATGAAGGAAAACTAAAACTAAACTGAAGTTCCAAGTAAGATCAGAAATAATGTAGAAATAAAAACTAAAATAAAAAGGCAAAACTATAATAACCTTGTGGGCGGCACGGTGGCGCAGTGGGTAGCGCTGCTGCCTTGCAGTTAGGAGACCCTGGTTCACTTCCCGGGACCTCCCTGCGTGGAGTTTGCATGTTCTCCCAGTGTCTGCCTGGGTTTCCTCCGGGTGCTCCAGTTTCCTCCCACAGTCCAAAGACATGCAGATTAGGTGCATTGGCGATTCTAAATTGTCCTTGGTGTGTGTGTGTGTGTGTGCCCTGTGGTGGGCTGGCGCCCTGCCCAGGGTTTGTTTCCTGCCTTGTGCCCTGTGTTGGCTGGGATTGGCTCCAAGCAGACTCCTGTGACCCTGTAGTTAGGATATAGCAGGTTGGATAATGGATGGATGGATAATAACCTTGCTTTGCTGCATACACAACAGTTAAAATTCAAAAGTTTGTTAGTTAAAATTCTACCATGCAAGGAAGAAACCATATATAAATATGATCCAGAAACACTGCCACCTTCTCTGGGCCTGAGCTCATTTAACACAAACTGAGGTGAAGTGAAAAACTGTGCTGAGGTATGACAAATCAAAATTTGAAATTGTTTTTAGAAGTCATCGACAATGCGTCCTCCGGGCAAAAGAGGAGAGGGACCATCTCTTCCTGGCCATTTTTATCAACACACAGTTCAAAAGCCAACATCCATGATGGTATAAGTGCATCAGTGCACATGACATGGGCAGCTTGCATATCTGGGAAGGCACCATCAGTGTTGCATGATATATACAGGTTTTGGAGCAACAAATGCTGCCATCCAGATGATGTCTTTTTCAGGGAAGGCCTTGCTTTTTTCAGCTTGACAATGCCAAACTGTATTCTGCGCATATGATAACAGTACGGCTCCGTGGTAGAAGAGTCTCTGCACTAAATTGGCCTGCTTGCAGTCCAGACCTTTCACCCATAGAAAACATTTGGTGCAATTATAAAACAAAAAATACAACAAAGGAAACCGTGAACAGTTGAGTGAGGACACAGTACTTGGTCCCCTCAGCTCCAAAAAGTTTACAGATTGTTGTTAAAAGAACATGTGATGCATCACAGTTATACAAAGGCCCCTGTCCCAATGTTTATTGAAAGGTGTTGCTGCCATCAAATTCAAAATGAGCATATATATTTTCAAAAAACAATATAATTTCTCAGTTTTAACATTTCATATGTTATCTTGAAATATAGGATTTGTATGATTAGCAAATCATTGCATTCTGTTTTTATTTACGCTTTACACAGCATCCTAGCTTTTTTTGAAAACAGGATTATGGGAGTTTTATTTAAAACTAGCCATGGTACCTTCAGCTGTGTCTTTTCCAGTTTCACAAAATCAAGCAGCTACTGAGTTGGCAAGGTAGGACCCAACATGAGTCAAACACATTACAAATTAAATTTCTCAGTCCAATAATGTTTGTTTTAAAAAAGTTTTAGTGAAAATTCAAAGCATAGCTATTCTCAAAAAAATAGAGAAACGGTATTGCAGATGCAGAATAAAAGGCCAAAAAAGAAAAAAAATGTTTCTTCTACAAACTTAGTTTTTTCTTGTTAAACTTCAGTTACTTTCTATACTACATAACGAAACAACTCAGGATCTCGGTTTGCAACCCCCCAGGCAGACACGCGGTCCAGTCACACCCTCCGGAAATGACCCTCTATCTGCCACAGCCCGGTGTTACGTGGGCAACCCCTTGGCCTGGTCCAGCCACTCGGGTCCCCAACAATGAGGATCTTACAAGCCGGGTCACCCTTGGAGAAAGGCGCCACATGGCCGTAGTGCCGTAACTGACGCTCCCTCACAATGGAGGTAATGTGCCTCATTCAGGACTCTATGAGCAACCACTCATTCGACACAAAGTCAAACCAATGGTACACAAGGATTTTCCGGAGAGACACACCACCAAAGGAGTCCAGTCTTCGTCTCAGGTCATTGGATAGTGTCCATGTCTCGCAACCATATAGGAAGACAGGAAGCACCAGGACTCTAAAGACTTGGACCTTCATCCTTTTACATAGATATCAGGAGCGCCACACACCCCTTTCCAGTGACCTCATGACCACCCATGCTCTCCCAATCCGTCTACTGACTTCATAGGAAGAGTCACCAAAGTCATGAATGTCACTGCCAAGGTAAGTAAACCTCTCAACAAGGTCAACACTCTCTCCTCAGTCAGACACACTGCTGATGGCTGTGCCCAAGAGATCATTAAAGGCCAGGATTTTGGTTTTTATCAGGACACTTGCAAGCCCAGACACTCAGACTCCTCGCTCAGTCTCTCGAGCGTCCCGATCAGAGCCTCCATTGAAGATCATAGCATCGTCAGCAAAGTCAAGATCCGTGAACCTTTCTTCACCAACAGATGCCCCCCAGCTGCTGGACCCCACAACCTTGCCAAACACCCAGTCCATACAAGCATTGAACAGAGTAGGAGCAAGAACACACTCTTGCAAGAACACACTCTTGCTCCTACCTACTACTTCTATACTAGAAGGTTATGTTATTTCTTTATGGCAAACTTACATATGCTTTGCTTAATACATTCAGTGTGTTCTGTATATATGGCACATTCCATATGGTCAATACATTCAAGACAGATCATAAGCTGGGACTAATCTGTAGTCAAAGGGACAAGAAATAATTAGAATATTCCATTTCAGTTTAGTTTGTTGGGGTTATATTAAAATCTCCCATAGACTACACATTAATATAGGTATACGGGCAAATAATTTAACAAAAGTAAGAAAATACTTCTATCAGTTTAACATAACCTTACTAACTAACAAATGGCTCTTGTAGTACCTGTCGAAGAATAAGAGAATAATTTAAAAATGTTAAAAAACATTTGCTATGTCTTGTCCTACGTGTATCTTCAAAGCATTTTTCTTGGTATTCCTGTATGTCTGAACGTCTCATCACTGGTGCTACCTTTTACAAGTGCGTTCCTGTAAAGGCTGCTTCTTAGACCCTGTCGTTATTTACAAGCTGTATTTCTCATCCTGTCTGCTTTTAGACTTCCTTGTCTTTGAAGATGTTGTTGTGGAGAAATCTTCAGAAAAAACGAGCAGAGTCTTCAGAAAGGCAGTCAGAATTTATTTCAGGCTTTATTGCAGAGCATAAGAAATAATTGCAGAGCATGTAAAGCCGTCTCAGTTCATGGTAGGATGCCTAGAGGGGTCTGGGTGGTCTCGTGGCCTGGAACCCCTGCAGATTTTATTTTTTTCTCCAGCCGTCTTGTTTTCTCTGTCCTCCCTGGCCATCAGACCTTACTTTTATTCTATGTTAATTAGTGTTCCCTAATTTTAATTCTTATTTATTTTGTCTTTTTTCTCTTTCTTCATGATGTAAAGCACTTTGAGCTACATTGTTTATATGAAAATCCATCCATCCATCCATTACCCAACCCGCTATATCCTAACTACAGGGTCACGGGGGTCTGCTGTTTCCAATCCCAGCCAACACAGGGCGCAAGGCAGGAAACAAACCCCAGGCAGGGCACCAGCCCACCACAGGGCACACACACACACACCCACAGACCAAGCATACACTAGGGACAATTTAGAATCGCCAATGCACCTAAACTACATGTCTTTGGACTGTGGGAGGAAACTGGAGTACCCGGAGGAAACCCACGCAGACACGAGGAGAACATGCCAACTCCACGCAGGGAGGATCCGGGAAGCGAACCCGGGTCTCCTAACTGCAAGGCAGCAGCACTACCTTGCTGCCTGGCCCAGAGATGACCATCATGTTTTACATTTCTCACATTTTCACATTCCTAATCTTGATCTAATAAACATTGGAGGCCTTTTAATTGATCAATGCTCATCATTAAGTTGGAACCAGGGTGACCCACATATGAGAAACTGAACTGTTCAATTAATAATTGCTTGTTGCAGTAGCATCCAGTAAGTCTAAAATCATAGGCAGCTGAGCTGGTGAGCACAGAACGCAGCTTTACTGATAAGAGCTAAGCTGCTAGAGCTGAATGCAAACGGCTGTTTTCATATTTAACTCTTAAACTCCTGTATAGCTCAATCTTAGCTAACACAATGCAGCTTGCTTTCAATTCGATCATTTAGAATATTCATAAGCCTTAATCTATAAAAACTGAATGCCATTAAAAAAATGTTTATATGTTTAAAATGTTTATGCACTAGCATGCAAGTTTACTTAGTTTTCTTTAAGTTTAAGGGCCTTGAGTGTTTGCAGAAACCTATTTGATCTTTAGTCAGCCAGAAGGCCCAGCAAAGTGCCAAGTCCCAAAACAAAAGCTTGTTTACTCAGTTCCCTATAAAACATAGTGTCCTTGGTTCATAGAAAACAGGGCAAGTGAAAAGCAAACCACCCACATTAAAAACAAAAGCAGAGGCCTGTAAAATAATAGTGCCTCTATAAGCCACTTAAAAAGATGTCAAGCAACTCCTTTTAATAGTCAATAAAACCAAGTTCTAAAACCAACAACAAGGCATATTGATCCTTGATTTAAATCTCAACAACGTCTCTCTCAGTGTGACTCATATGCCTCTACTCTTGCACTTCCTCCTTTGTCACATCACCAAAGCCAAACTGATTATTCAGAGATTGCTTACAGGGACTGGACTCATAGACCTTAGAGTTTTATAATATACTGTAGTAGGTATGCACTGAGCACACGGGGCACCAGCATTTCAACAGTAATATTTCTGTGTTGATTCAGGTCAATATTTTTTTGCTGCTGGAGTATGTGAATTTCCCCCTGGGATTAATAAAGTATCTATCTATCTATCTATCTATCTATCTATCTATCTATCTATCTATCTATCTATCTATCTATCTATCTATCTATCTATCTAATAAGAGACAGACAGATAACATTATACAGTCATGAAAAAGTTTGGGAACCTCTCTTAATTGTTTGGATTTTTGTTTCTCATTGGCTGAGCTTTCAAAGTAGCAACTTCCTTTTAATATCTGACATGCCTTATGGAAACAGTAGTATTTCAGCAGTGACATTAAGTTTATTGGATTAACAGAAAATATGAAATATGCATCATAACAAAATTAGACAGGTGCATAAATGTGGGCACCCCAACAGAGATATGACATCAATACTTAGTTGAGCCTCCTTTTGCTAATCTAACAATCTCTAGACGCTGTCCTCCAATAGCCTGTGATGAGTGTCTGGATTCTGGATGGAGGTATTGTTGACCATTCTTCATACAAAATCTCTCCAGTTCAGTTCAATTTGATGGCTGCTGAACATGGACAGCCTGCTTCAAATCATCCTATAGATTTTCGATGATATTCAATTCAGGGGACTGTGACGGCCATTCCAGAACATTGTACTTCTCCCTCTGCATGAATGCCTTTGTAGATTTCGAACTGTGTTTTGGGTCATTGTTTTGTTGGAATATCCAACCCCTGCATAACTTCAGCTTTGTGACTGATGTTTGAACATTATCCTGAAGAATTTGTTGATATTGGGTTGAATTCATCTGACCCTCGACTTTAACAAGGGCCCCCGTCCCTGAACTAGCCACACAGCCCCACAGCATGATGGAACCTCCACCAAATTTGACAGTAGGTGGCAGGTGTTTTTCTTGGAATGCGGTGTTCTTCTTCCACCCTGCAAAGTGCTTTTTGTTATGACCAAATAACTCAATTTTTGTCTCATCAGTCCAACGCACTTTGTTCCACAATGAATCTGGCTTGTCTAAATGAGCATTGGCATACAACAAGCGACTCTGTGGCGTGAGTGCAGAAAGGGCTTTTTTCTCATCACCCTGCCATACAGATATTCTTTGTGCAAATTGCACTGAATTGTAGAACGATGTACAGATACACCATCTGCAGCAAGATGTTCTTGCAGATCTTTGGAGGTGATCTGTGGTTTGTCTGTAACCATTCTCACACTCCTGCTCATATGCCGCTCCTGTATTTTTCTTGGCCTGCCAGACCTGCTGGGTTTAACAGCAACTGTGCCTGTGGCCTTCCATTTCCTGATTCCATTTCTTACAGTTGACTGATGGTTTAAACCTCTGAGATGGCTTTTTGTAGCCTTCCCCTAAACCAGGAGACTCAACAATCTTTGTTTTCAGATCTTTTGAGAGTTGCTTTGAGGATCCCATGCTGTCCCTCTTCAGATGAGAGTTAAAGGGAAGCACAACTTGTAATTGACCACCTTAAATACCTTTATATCTCATGATTGGACACACCTGTCTATGAAGTTCAAGGCTTAACGAGCTCATCCAACCAATTTGGTGTTGCCAGTAATCAGCATTGAGCAGTGACAGGCATTCAAATCAGCAAAATGACAAGGGGACCCACATTTGTGCACAGCCAGTTTTTCACATTTGATTTAATTTCATACAACTAAATTCTGCTTCGCTAAAAATCTTTGTTCGGAAAACACCGCAGTACTCAGATGTTCCTAGGAAATGAAAGACAGACCACTGGTATCTTTTTTGTTGAAAGGAGAGTCAATTATTATGCAGGCTGAGAGGGGTTCCCAAACTTATTCATATGACTGTGTATGTATAGTTTTTCAGTTGTTGCATTTTATGTATTTCTTTGAGATGCAGATGTTAAAGAAATAGCCAATAACACACAAAGCATTCCAAATGACATTTTTATTAAATAAATCTCTTATTTACAAAGATTCTGTGTTGCCCTTTTTTGTGACTAACCAGGGTATTACGGTTTCCCATTCTAGTGGGCATTTTGAGCTATTTTTGTGCTTATTGTGCTTTGGAACTCTCAAGTTCATCACATATGTACACAATGGCAGTGCCCATATCATGAACAAAATGGCGCCAACTCATAAAAACGTAATTACTTCTTATATATTATTATCAATGCGTCTAAACTAAATGAACCCATTGGTTTCTTGGTTCCTTCAATGTCTTCAAGGCCAAAGAAGAAATTAAAAAAATTAAAACACTACTCCGATTATGGGAGCAGCAAAGTATACAAGTACATGAGCTTCAAAGAGGAAATACAAAAGTCTGATACACTTCCAACCATTCATACATAATGTATAAAACACAAGTTATTTAATTATAATGGAAATTTGATCCTATTGAATACATTTTATAAAATTATTTCCAGCAAACCTCAACGGGAGTAGACTTTTACATTCTGTTGCTGGATAAAACTTTGTAGTAGTAGGGTATTGTACCATGTTAGCCATTATGGATGCAATGAAAAGTCAAGCAAAATGACCCCTTTTATTGACTAACTGAACTGATTATAATATGCAAGCTTTCGAGGCAACTTCAGGCAAGTTGTAAAACAGGAACTGGAGTTTCCTGTGTTTATATAGACACTAGGACAGAAACAGCATTGGAGAATCTTTAAGTGGGTCATCTTCAATGTAAAAACTTTACTTTTAATTTTAAAAACTTTAAAACTATGTCTCCACAATGTTATTCAAGTCCTCTTCTTTCCATTTGTAGGTGTTCTTGTAATAGTGACACCAGCATGGACACTGTCGTGTTTGGGTCCATGAGCTTCACCAGAGGTACATTTACACTTCTGTCTTGAAATATGCGATTTTGCACAGTCATTGCAAGCATAGAGTCAATCCCAAATGCTAAAAGGGAAGTATCGTTTTTCACCTCTTCTAAATCCAGACCAGAGATGTCACAGAGCAGCGTTATTACATAATTTTCAAGATTAGAAATGGAATTGCCCTGGGAAATCTCGGATGTGTCAGCTAAGTGTTTGATTTCCTCTGCCATGACTGGGTGCAAACGCTGCCTGAGGTAAACATTGGAGGACAGGAAGTGCTTGCTCAAATTTTGAAAATTGAACTTCGACACGACTATCTGTGGGTTGCTCTGCACCAAGCAGTATTCCAGACATTCATGAATTTCGGGTACATCCAGGGTCATCAAACCCTTCTGCTCAAGGAATTGTTGAATTTTGTCTTTGTTCAACAGCAGACCGGTATTTAGAGCTCCCCAGTTAATTGACTGTCCAGGTAAACCGATCCGCCTTCGGTAATGACAAAACATATCCAAAAATGAGTTTGCCGCCGCATAATTTGCTTGAGCAGAGTTCCCTAAAAAGGAAGCGATGGAAGAATAACACACAAAGTAGTCCAACTTGCATCGTCTGGTTGTGTTATGAAGATTTAACACCCCAGCAACTTTGGGTCTCATCACTTTCTCAAAGTCAGATTTGCTCAAAGTGTGAATCAATCCATCATGCAGGACCACTGCACTGTGAAAGATCCCTCGTATTGTAACACTGGGATAGGTGTGTTTAATGGCACTGATTGCCTGCTTCACATCCTTTGGAATGGCCACATTACAGCAAATACTAGAAATGGTTGCTCCAAACTGGGTCTGTAGGTCTGCAATATCTGCTTGTCTCTCTGGTGTCGGAGCACTTCTAGAGAGAATGACAATATATCCACCTCCATGCTGGGCAATGAACTTTACAGTCTCGAATCCCAAACCTGAAAGTCCTCCAGTTACTAAGTATACACCATCACATCGAAAAAGCTGCTTATTTGGGGTAAATAGAGGAATTTTGGAAATTCTTTTGAAATCATCCTGAAGAACAACCAACTGTATTGTCTTGGCCATAAAATAAGAGTCTAATCTTTGATTCTGTGCCACCTCATTCCCATTGTGTCCATCAGGTTTAAGAACTTTGGTAGGGATGTCTAACAAGGACTTCTCCAACTTCAAGGACTTCACCCACTTGAAAATGGATTTGCTGTGTTTCCTAAGGTAGGTTTTCTGAAAAATTGTCATCAGCTGAATAACGTGAATGTGAACATGTTCATTGTCACTCCTAAGCATATTCAGGAGATTAAAGGTCCGGTCGCTGTTACACACGATAACAATATGGCTGGCAGTTGTGATACTTAAAATGTTTCTAACAGATGAAAATTCAGTAGGATTGAACAAAATTAAAGCATCACTATTAATTAACTGTTCAGAATTTCCTTTTCTAATAATTTCAGTGCGCATACCACATTTGATTGCCACGTGTGTAATAATTTTGCATAGAGTGGACTGAGGAAAGGAGGAAATTATCCCCACTTGCCTCGGAGGTCTGACTGTGGGTAAGACATTTACTAGAATTTCCCAGGCTAATATGAAGAAAGAGACACAAGGAACTTCTTTCAGAAATGGAATATTCCAACTTTTGTAACAAACCGATTCAGGAAGGAGAACCCTAGAAGCTGCACCCACTGGAAAGCATGATATGATATGATCTCCAGGCCTCAGAAATGTGACTTTACTTCCCACATTTGCTACAATGCCACTGAAGTCAAGACACAAGAGTTGGTGGTTTTCGTTGGAGTATTGGGTCCAGTACATTGTCTCACCAAAGCGTAAAGCATTGAGACTCACAGGAAAATAATCAGAGGAATGGAGACATATCTTGCTTATCTGAATCTCCACTCCGTCAATAGAGAGAGTTTTATTATTGCTACCAGTAAATACAGTGGCTTGCAGATGCTCAAGTCCGTATGGATTTGTCGTATTAAGGGCAAAGCTACGTACATCTAAAGTTGTCTGATGGTTTGAATTACTCCAAACCTCTTTTTCAACTGCCCGTTTGATGCTTGAATGGTAAATCCGGCCTTTTCTGATCATAACTTCTGGATATTGTTGACTCTCATATGAAGTAATTACTTTTCCCAGCAAAACAATATCTTCATTATTTACAGATCCAATATCAATCACCTGAAAGGAAAGATGAAAAATTTCAGCAGCACATGCCCGGGACATTCCCCAAAGAGCAAATCCTGTGCTCATCTGATCGACCGTATCTTCGGAGGCTCTGTAGGTGATCGCTTTAATTGTGCAGCTGTATTTTTCTTCACTTAGCATAACAATGATCTGACGGTAAGCTTCACAACAGTTTGTTAAGTGCTGTAGCACATTTTCTGGGTGCAACTTATCAAAAATTTTGATTCCCCAGAAAAATAAAATTTCTGTGAATTCGGAGTAGGCAAAAAATTGCCCAAAATTCACCATGGCTAATTCTGTATCTTTACTTGAAATGTACACGGAGTCTGGGTGAAGATGATGTTTCACCAACTGTGCCACCCCCAGCTGATCAGCAAACACTAAACACTTCGGATGACTTTGTGAGACCTGTTCCTCAGGAGCATCTACCCATTCATTTTGAAAAGTAAATTTATGGGTAATAGAAAGACCAGAGCCAATAAACGTAATCTGAACATGTTTAAGTTCAGCTAAGACAAAGCCGTTGGTATCAGTAAAACATCCGCACACCTCTGCAGAATTATCGTTAGTTTTAGTGACTTTCATGTATATGAACATCTCGCTCTGCAATGGTGCAGATATAAGCAGGCTACCTATTGCTGAAGGAAATCCAGGCCTGGATTTGGAGACACTTACTACAAAAAAGGACGACATTTGTAAAAAGTAATCTAAAATTACTGGGTGAAAGAAATATTTGTACATCTCTTTCTGAATTTCGTCTGGTATTCGAATTCTTGTAATGGCCTCTTTGAACTCTTCTTTTTTATAGATATTGCCAAGTTGCCTGAATACTCCTCTGTATTGGAAACCCAGGTTAGATAACTTCTCATAAATCGTCTCAGATGTCACGATTATTTCACACCGGGTGCAAACACTGTCCACTGCGATTTGTCTTTCCTCTGTAATATTTTTGGTATTCATTTGTATTTTGCCTAATGCATATGTGATTTCAGAAGAGTATATCTTAAAAGCAGTTACTCCATTTTCTGATTCTAATTGTACCTGTAGGGGCATTGAGTTTTGATTCACGGTAAAGGGTTTAGAAAATTTGATTTCAAGCTGAAGGAAATTTAGAGGCAGTTTAGTCTCTTGATTAGCCATGGTGGATGCCAAAGCTATCTCCACATAGAAGGATCCTGGAACTATAGCGACACCATTGTTTTTATGTTCATATATGTATGGTACCACATCTGTTAACTTCTTGCATGTGATTATTGTCTGGTCATGATTCGCACCATGAAGGAGCGGATGGAAAGTGTTGAACATGTTTTGGTTTGTTTGCCCCTCAGAATTAGAAGAGACCTCTTTCTTGACATGATCAAACTGGTACCTTGGGTAAGGGCTTGGTAGAGTCTCACTCCCTTGATAAAACTGTTCCCAGCTGATGTCAAAACCCAATTCAAAAAGTTTCGTCACGACTGTAAGCAGACTCTCATAGTCCTTACTTGGTTGCACAGTAGGAAATATTAAAGCATCAGAGCCTAAGATCTCCATAATACTCCTTTGAAGTGCCCTTCTGGGACCGATTTCTACAAATACAACATCTTTTTTGCTAGAAGTCACTGACTTCACAGCCTGCTCAAAACACACAGGTTGTCGGACATTCTTGGCCCAGTATTGACCAGTGGTAAAATCCCCGGTGGAAATGAACTGTCCTGTTACTGTAGAAATCAGGTCTGTGGTCATTGGCCCAGTTTTTAGAAGCCCAATTTCTTCCTCAACCGTCTTCAAAATAGGATCCATCATAGGACTGTGGTATGCAGCCGGCACATCAAGGACATATAAGAAAATGTTCTTTGAACTGAATGCCAATGACAGCTCCCGGTGAATGTCATCTATGGACTCTGCATCACCTGATAAGGTACATGACTGAGGGCTGTTGAAGGCAGCAATGCTGATTTTTCTCGAAGAAGAATTAACAAAGCCTAAAAGATCAGAAACAGCAATGTTGCTGACAACAAGCATCTTCCCTCCAGTGACTTTGGCCTGCAAGATGCTTCGATAGTAAATGACCTTCACCGCATCCTGCAGGGAGAGCAGACCTGAGCAATGTGCGGCTGCAACCTCACCTACGGAGTGTCCTAGAACAGCATTCGGCTTTATACCCCACTGACTCAGAAGGCTCGATAAGGCCACCTGGATGGCAAACAGCAATGGCTGGATAATTTCTGGCTTGGTAAAATCATTATAGTCCTTTTCATTTTCCAGCCGGTCAAGAAGATGAAATGAAGCATATTTATTAAAAATGTTTTCAATTTCAATAATTTTCTCTCTAAATATGCTTTCTTCTTTTACCAGTTGTTTGCACATCCCCTTGTAGGTGACTCCATTTCCACAGAACACAAACACTAAGTGTTGATCGGATTTGGCAGCTGCTATTTTCATATTAGCTGCTGTTTGGATCTGCTTAGTTAAATTCTCAAGAGTCGGTGTGACAAAGGCTTTTCGGTACCTGTGTTTGGTGTGACTTCTCCTACATGCAGACGTATAGGCCAAGTCCTGCAGCTCTAATGAGGCACTGCTGTCAATTATCCTAACGGTGTCAGCCATTGTCATATGAATGGCTTTCTCCGAGGCTGCCGAGAGTACAAACAGCTTCAACCCCTTTTCAACATGGTGATTCAGAACCCGGGTCTCTTTGTATTGCCGCACCACAACGTGTGCATTAGTTCCACCGAACCCAAAGTTATTCACTCCTGCGGCCCTACCCAGTGGTCCTCTGCTTTCCCATTTCTCTGCTTTAGTTGGAATTTTAAGGTTGAGAGCTTCGGCGTCAATGCTGGCGCTGTCTTTGGAATAATGGAGGGATGGAACAAGGGTTTCGTGTTGCATCATCAAGAGGACTTTGATGAGCCCTGCAACTCCTGCTGCAGATTCAGTGTGTCCAATGTTACCTTTTACGGAACCGATGACAAGGGTCGGGGAGCCGGCTGAACGACATTTAGCAACTACATTAAAGATGCTGCTGGCCTCAGTAGGATCACCTGCTGATGTTCCAGTCCCATGAGCCTCTATATATTGTATGTGTGAAGGGTCAACATGTTTGGAATAAATGCTGTGTAGAAGCTGCTCCTGCTGCATCATTGATGGCCTGGTGATGGGCGTTACTGTTCTTCCATCTTGATTTACAGCACTGCATGTTATGATGCCTCTGATATGGTCAAGATCTTTCAACGCCTGAAAACAAAATTGACGAGAGACGAGTTTACAGTTGATAATCACCTTCTTATAGTTCCACAAAAATGTGCAGTTATTTATGGTATAGTCAAATTTAGAATATAGGCAAGTAAAATGTTTGATTTTCTACCCATAAATTTTTAAGAAAAAAACAGACTGATGTTAGCTGAACTAAAACAATTGCACTACATATCCTAAAGATGGCAGCAACAGGTCAATGGTATTGTTTATTTGAAATTGCTTCGGTAAATCTCTTTGTTTTTCTTATTTTATCTGATCTTATCTTATCTTATCCCTCAGGTAGGCAGGAGGCTAAAGCAACGTATGCCCACACATCACTTCGGCATGGGGAAATTTGAAGTTTTGCTTTTTGGAACTTTTTGAAGTTGTTTTTTTTTTAAATATTTCCATGGAAGTGGAACCCACCGATATGAAGGGCCGACTGTGATATTCTCATGAGTGGAGGAGACCTGCATGATGAGCAGATTCACTTCAAATATTTTTGCAGGTCTATCCTGCACTTTGATGGCCATTGGCATAATATTCAGCCCAACATTCATCATTGTGGCACTGATATAACCAGCCTCACCTCAAAAATTCACCACTATGGATGCAGAGGGCCACATTCTCAATGTGGCAAAGTTAAAAAAAAATACTGTAAAAAAACCCATTGCACGACAGCCATGCGTGGAAGTTTTCCAGGATGTCTGACTTCATTTTCACCATGTGACCCTTGTGTCCCACGAGGACACATCAAGCATAAACCACCCTTAATGCTGCCAGCTTTGTGATTTTGTGCACATCACCTCTAAAAGCTGCCATCCTTCTGATTGTACATGTGCCAATGCATTTAATTTTTTCACTCCACCTCGTTTGATTGTGTGCCACACATCTTTACATTTTCGAATGCTAGCACTTCAGAGCCACCGTATCAAAAAATTGACATAGAACTCAATGATACCAGGTACAGGTAGTCCCCAGGTTATGGACACCCGACCTATAACATACGAACTGGGCCGCAGCTGTGACACATGCGCCTCAGTAACTGCCGCTCCGACATCTTTCGGCACGGGGACGCTGCAAGCGGTGGCTGAACCGAGGCTGGAGGGGGTCGATTTCGCTGCTCGCGTAGTGTAGTATCCGTCTGGCGGCTCCCGGCGGCAAGCGGTTTCACTGCCCGGCACCCACTGCAAGTGGTCAACCTGTTGTGGCTGAACGGAGGACATTGAGGGTGAACGGGGAGGCGGGGGGTAGCATTGTAGTCTGCCTCGGATGGCTGCGTGCTGAATGGGGGCGGTGGTGCGGTGGACACTACAGGCAGCATACTGTAGCGGAGGTGACTGTGATGTGGGCTGGTCAGGGCCGGATTTATATGAAAAGAGGCCCTAGGCTATTCCACTTGTGAGGCCCTTTCACCTTCCATTTTTAAGGTTGTAAATTACATGACAGATAATAAAATACATCATTACTGTGATTAACCAATACATTTTTATGTTTGTTTATTAGTCATATGCGTAGAATTTCTCCTTATTTTCGGTTCAGTGTTTTAGTGTTCACTGTTTTTAGAATAGTGTAATTTTAATTTTGATAACAATTTGAATGTAGGCCCCTCTTGATCTTGAAGCCCTAGGCTGAAGCCTAGTTAGCCTATAGGAAAATCCGGCCCTGGGGCTGGTGATGAACCGCCCCTCGCTGCCCCCATTCATTCTCAATAGCAAGCCTGCTTGTACTGTTACGCACATAGCAGGAAGTTGTCTCTTGTCAGTACAGGGTGGTCCAGATCTAATTCTGCAGATCCAGATCGTCTGGATGACTTTGATTTATGCGGGGACGATTCCAGTTTGGCGCGAAGACGATTCTTCGTGTCGTCAGTTCGCACACTTCTCGATGGTCCGGGATTTTTCAGGTGATTTTCTATGTAATAAACTGAATAAGTTTTAGCGTAATGAAAATTGCATAATTAGATCTGGACCACCCTATACATCAGACGTGTTGACGACTGGTGCCTTTCTGCTGTGATAGCGTGTACAGTGCTGTGCAGAAGAGCTCATCTCAAACTTTTGTCTTCACCCTTCAAGAATGTCTCTGAAACACAAATCTGATGCAAGTGCTGGTGCTACAGTAAAGAAGAGAAAAAACATCACCATTGAAAATAAAGTAGAAATAATAAAAAGGTCAGAAAGAGGTGTAACTCCATCATTCATTGGCAGAGCACTTGGTTACAGTCGGTCAACAATAACATTTATTAAAGTAATGTACCTGTTTCCTCTTACATACAAATTCAACTTAAGTATGACCCTACAGTCCCTATCTCGTACGTAACCCGGGGACTGCCTGTATACCTGACTCTTCAAAACCTGAGAAGCAGACTGCTCCTGGCCTCAGATTATCTTAAAGTTTTTGATTATTTTAAGTAATTTTATTGATTGATTTCTGTATTATTTTGAATGTTTATAATGCTTGGCTGCATTGCAAATGAAGGTCTTTCTCCATGTATTCCAAATTTAAATAAAGTTTTGAAATGCAAAAATTACCTGTTCCAATGGCTTGAGTAGGACAATGCCACAGCCTTCTCCTCTCCCATAACCATCAGCCTTGATGGAGAAAGGCTTGCTGACACCATCCGGGGATATCATTTTTGCTTTGCTGAGGGAGACGAATATCCTTGGCTCAAGAATACAACTCACTCCTCCACAGATTGCCATTTCACAGTCACCTGGACAAAAGAAAAGCACAATACACAAAACTTCTATAAAGTTCTTCAAGGAAATGGCAGAGATTAACAGAGTTATATGGACCTGCTGTTGAGATGTATGCTACAGGACCATTGTTTGATATGGCTGAACAAAGAGTAATACTGTATGTGAGCCTCTTTGCCCTGGTATTTAAACTGATGCTCTACGGCCGGTTACATTCACCCCATGATTTTTGGTCATGGCTGGATTGAAACCAGCTTCATCCATAAAGAAATTTGCATGGTACAGCATTTTACTCCAGTTCCATGATTCTCTGTAATCACAACAGACAGGACAAAGTGAAACACTTGAGAGAACCAGTGAACCAAACCTCTATATAGAGTACACCATGCAGTGAATATAAAATGATACAACATTATTATATCAACCACATGTTGATGTCTCAGCTCCCTTACATACTCACTGTCACATTTAAAGGACACTCTTTAGGTTTCTTCCATTTTGATGTTATGACATTTCCAGACCCAATCAATGGTGAATATACTGACAGTATCATCCATCCATCCATTATCCAACCCGCTATATCCTAAGTGCAGGGTCACGGGGGTCTGCTGGAGCCAATCCCAGCCAACACAGGGAGCAAGGCAGGAAACAAACCCCAGGCAGGGCGCCACCCCACCGCAGGGCACTGACAGTATCAATGTGGTTGAAAGTTGTATGGTTTGCAATTATAGCCATCTGTATTTCTCTTAAATCAATGTCATTGTTCCTCAGCACCATCTCAACAACCTCTGCCTCTTGTGCGACAGTAAAGATTTTGCCTCATCCACCAGCAGCAGGTCTAAGTTCAATTCTGTGAAGGCACTGCATTTCCACAGAGATGTATGTCAAGCTCAATTACTCTATGCTTTGCAGAGATAGTGTAGCATACGTGTGCACATCTGCAAACACAGTATATGTGAGTTTGGGTGCCTTACTGATTCTCTCTCCAGAACGTCCAAATAATTGAGGCCATACATGAATGTAGAACATTTTGGCTACACACTCAAACCAGCCTCACACAATGAGAGGCCATGATTTATCACATGGTCTGTAATAGTTGCTCTGATTTCATCCGAGACCACTGTTCTATGGCCACCCCTTCCAGGAGGTACTCCTCTTTCTCTTTGTTCTCCCCAATCACACCGTCGTAGGGGTTGTTGTTGTCTGTCTCGTTTCATTTTACATTAACAAATAAACCACACCATCTACCCCCTTTTATGTGTTGTCACCTATGTTGATTGGTTTAGAGACAAATTTGCAACAAGTGTATCATCAGTTGCAAGATAAGGCCAATTGAAGTAGGAAAGGGCCTTAGCACCCATGCCATTTTATTGGGATTTGCTTGACCTGTGTGAGAGAATAATTTGGAGATAACAATAGTTAAGTATTTTGGTTTGCCGTGCACATTGAAATATATAAGCATTTGTTTTAGAAATATCATTAAGAGAGCTACTGAAATGGTTAAGTAAATAAAAGACAAGAATGTTCTAGGAGAATGGTTGATGTAATACATAAAATGTATTGGGAGATGATTCAGAGATCAGCAGATGTCCTGTAAACAACAATATTAGACAGTCGTCACATACACAGAGATTTCAAGAATAATGGCGGAACTTAAGAGATATAAGAACATCAAGAGTCTAGTAGAATAGACTTTTATTTGAATAAGTTATTTCAGTCAACGAACCAATCAGAGCAAATGTACATATTGATCAGCACTATTATGTAAGTTCAGGTGTTTATAAAACGAACCATTGCCCTTACTTTTTTGGTCATTCTGTAACAGACTGTTGTGATGAATGCTCCCTCTTCATCATTTACTGAAGAGTAATAAAAGATGTAATGGACAGGCTTCCTCCTGCCTGGTTCCTGAGTCAGGGAGGTTATAGTTGAGGGCAAGATTTCATCCTTTACAGTGTTTTCCCATTTTATACACACAAAAAAATGGAACTGTACATACAATTCTGAAAACTTGAAGCTCATGTATCAACAACATGACTCCAAACAGCTGAACTCTAAGCACAATTCCATTGGTCTCAATCAAATATCATTCTAAATCACAGTTTTGCAAATTTCTGAACACAAATTGCATCACTTAGCTCACTTTGTTCACCTAGAAACACTGGCCTTCAAAATGTAACACCCTGATTACCAGAGGCACCCTTAGGCGGCCCAGGCGGAGCCGGTTACGTCAAACACTGTTACCGGTATGTGTGGACTGTATAAACTTGCACACAAATTTAATGAAAATAATGTTAACATACACCGGATTTTCACATTACAGTATTCAGCTATATTTTTGCAAGATAGCAGGTGAACTTTATCAAAATATAATGACATAATCTATTCAAAAAGTGTAATTCATAATTCATGACAATACCACGACAGTGCGAAGTGAGATGCGGTGTCATATGGAAATTAGCAGGGCCTCCTCTAGAAAAGTACCCAAATTGATATGCAGGATATCATAGTCATAACTCATATTGATATCATGTCAGCTGTTTATCATTAGTGATATGTGTTTTTGTTCATTAATATTCAGACATGTTTATGGCCTACAAATGAAATGTGAGTTTCAGTGTTTCGACAGGAAGTGAGAAATTAACGTAGAGGTATCATCATGAAATTTCTTACTGGGTTCCAGGTTCAGAGATGAAAATCCACTTTTCTTGCCTTCCGATTGGAAAAGTCGTTGATAACATCTTCATAGTGTAATCTGGATCTGCAATGTCAAATTCTATAGATAGGATCGCCAGACTGCAAAGCCTGTCTTGAGACATGGTTGATCTATACTGGAGAATATAACTTGACAAATCTGCTTAGGCACGGGGCCTGGGGCAGTCGCCAGACCACTTGCCACCCACAAATGCTGCTCTTGCTGATTACCAATTACTCTCACTCATGTTCCACCTGTGCAAACTCAGTTGGGAGAACAATTCAATCATGTGTCAAAGTATACCATATTTCCCATTTCTGAATCTAATAGAGGAATGTCTTTCAGCATGGAAGCGGAAAGTGGTCAAACGCAGACCCCATGAGTGTGTGGCACTAGTCCAGTCAATGGAGGAGGCACATGATAACATCTACTCAGATGAATGCTAGAGATGGATCCACCATGCAAGGCTTTTTTTCCCCCAGGGAGACCATTGCAGCTGATTTGGATGAGGTCCCCTAGCCTAACTGGGATCAGAGGCGGGATGCAGAGTGATGTTTCATTGCATTTTACAATTGTTTTTGTCAGTTCAGCTTGACACTTTGCCTTGCAGTAATGTATAAATATTTCTTCCATCCATCCATTTTCCAACCCGCTGAATCCGAACACAGGGTCACGGGGGTCTGCTGGAGCCAAGCCCAGCCAACATAGGGCACAAGGCAGGAACCAATCCTGGGCAGGGTGCCAACCCACCGCAGTAAATATTTCTTTGTTACCTTTTTCTAACTGTGCACTGATTTACTTTCTTTGTAGTGCTTCTCATTGTACTTACATTAAATACAGTAGGTGAAATTATTACAGTAAGTTTTGCTACATACTATGCAAGACAGGTAACATTTGTGTTGCATTTACATGTAGTACTGTAAATGATATTTCAGGACAAAAAACCCATCACTTAACCAAAACGAGAAAAAGGAAATTTATTTCTACACATCTGTATGAATTTGAAGACCTGGGTTCACTTCCTGGGTCCTCCCTGTGTGGACTTTGCATGTTCTCCCCGTGTCTGCGTGGGTTTCCTCCCACAACCCAAAGACATGCAGGTTAAGTGTATTGGTGATTCTAAATTGTCCTTAGTGTGTGCTTGGTGTGTGGGTGTCCTGCGGAGGGCTGGCGCCCTGCCCGGGGTTTGTTTCCTGCCTTGTGCCCTGTGTTGGCTGGGATTGGCTCCAGCAGACCCCCGTGACCCTGTAGTTAGGATTTAACGGGTTGGATAATGGATGGATGGATGGATGGATGAATCTGAATATGTAACATGGTCTAATGAAGCCAAAACACGCATGAACACTTTTGATGGTGCTGTTTTGAATTTATCATGTCAGTATTTATTTGATGCTCTGTAAGACATTAACACATAGCAGCTCTGGGTATTGTTTTGGTGGAAGGAATCTGTTTTGAGAAGATAGAACATGGCTTTTTAGTGCTGTATTACATTTTGCTAGAAATTTATGGAGTTTTGACAAAGAAGTTCACTCTTTTCAGTTTGGGTTTAGGGTTTTGAGAAACTGCGGCTCAGTTTCTGGAAATGTGTTTAAACGTTTGGGAAAAACTGTAATATATTTCCAATTTAATTTCTTCCACACCTGAGACTGTGAGGTCCTATGAAATGTTCACTGTGTCTGGTGTTTTGCAAAAAGTGCCTTAACACTGGGGACTGACATACATACAATGTGAAACAGTTGACTGCTGTGCAAAAATATTTGCTGTTCTCTCCTGTGTCTTTAGAACTGACAACATGCACTGATGACGTGGAAAAAGATTATAAGCAACTGAGAAAAACTATAACTCTTCATGTGTATTTGTTATATAAGGAAAGTAAAACTGAAACTAAGCCATCTGATTATTCAAATATTTAAGGCTTGCTCTGAGCTCTTATGCTGCAAGTAAACAAGGCTGTACAATCCTGATGTATGAGTAAGTTTATAATCATCTCGAGGTGTGTGAACATACCAATACCAAATGACCAAAAAAATGTGAAAACTCTCCCACGCTTGTCATTTTTCAGCTATTAGCAGAGGTGGGTAGTAACAAGTTACATTTACTCCTTTACATTTACTTGAGTAACTTAAAAAAAAATTGTACTTCTAAGAGTAGTTTTACTGCACCATACTTTTTTACTTTTACTTGAGTACATTTGTGAAGAAGAAACACTACTCTTACTCCGCTACATTGGGCAACACTCGACTCGTTACTTTTTTCCATTTAAACATTAGCATTGGCGGCATGGTGGCGCAGTGGGTAGCGCTGCTGCCTCGCAGTTGGGAGACCTGGGGACCTGGGTTTGCTTCTCGGGTCCTCCCTGTGTGGAGTTTGCATGTCTGCGTGGGTTTCCTCCCGGCACTCCGGTTTCCTCCCACAGTCCAAAGACATGCTGGTTAGGTGGATTGGCGATTCTAAATTGGCCCCAGTGTGTGCTTGGTGTGTGTTTGTGTGTGTCCTGCGGTGGGTTGGCACCCTGCCCGGGATTGTTTCCTGCCTTGTGCCCTGTGTTGGCTGGGATTGGCTGCAGCAGACCCCTGTGACCCTGTGTTCAGATTCAGTGTGTTGGAAAATGGATGCGCTGCATTTTTGCCAGAGAGAAGTCGCCAGTGGATGTACTGCATGATTGTTTCACCAATTAGACGTAGCAACAATAATCACATGTCCATGTTTCACCAATCAGACATAGCCATGCAGTCACATGACCACACACAAACTTCCTGCGTCTGCAGCCCATGAGAGACTTTTTAGTCATGCGGGGCTCCTGTTTACTGCTAAACGGTCACAGCTTCACTGCAAGAACCTTGAGAGCCAACTCCTGCTGAAGCTTAACCAGCACTTCACTGAGTGAACAACAAGCACGTTTTAACCAAACATGCACAGACACAGACAGTCACGGTAAAGTGAGACTTCTTGTACGTGCACAAGCTGCCTTGTTCTAATGTTATTTTCTATCAGCTGTGCTATTTGGAGGGCAAGTGTGTGACGATGCCGGTCCCCTACAGACTCTTTTCTTTTCTTTGATTCCCCCTTTCTTTTTTTTTGTGCCGACCCGTATATATACACTCCCGTCTCCGTGGGCCTTAATCACAAGCCGCAGAAAGCCAATGAAGCAATCGAGAATAATCGCACCCGCACGTGCAGGTGTGACTCGCTCCAACTACCTCATTAACTCCCCGCGGTCGTGCAGTTGCGCCTACAGAGAGGGACACGGCTTTATGGATTTGAAACTGGCATTATTTTTTTTTGAAGCTGCGGACCCGCTACACCACAAAATGAATAAGCAGTATTATTCTGTTAGTGTACAGGTTATCTTGTCACTGTAAGTAGTTTGCACTGTTCAAACATATACTTAGGTATTGGCTTCAAAAGCTTTGTTGTGAAAACTGAGATTTGGAACTTTGTGTTATTTGTGCATCTTTATTCTGTAAAGATGTTATTTATTTGTACTCATTTTTTATTATTTGGAAATAACAGAATTTGCACATTATTTTATATTTGTGTATGTCTTATTACAACATTTCTAAAAAATAAATAATTTATTATGTTCAAACAGTTACTCAATACTTGAGTAGTCTTTTCACCAATTACTTTTTTACTCTTACTTGAGTAATTTTTTGGATGACTACTTTTTACTTCTACTTGAGTAAAATTATTTTGAAGTAACGCTACTCTTTTTGGCTACTCTACCAACCTCTGGTTATTGGTTTGATTTCCTTTAAAATCATCATTTATTAGCACATGCTGATAACATCACACCTTAATAAGAAATGACAACTGTTTTAATTTTGTTGTCATACAGTGAAGTTCCCACCATGCAAAGTGTCACACTTTATAACTTCTTTTTACCTTGCTTTATAGCTTGACAGGCATAGTGCAGGGCCACCAGAGACGAAGAGCAGGCGCTGTCGATTGCCAAAGAGGGCCCAGTGAAGTTGAAACAGTAGGAGATGCGGTTGGCCGCTATGCTCATGGCTGTCCCCGTGCTGTTGTAATGATTGATGGTACTGGCCACATTGTTCAAAATCATCTCATAATCCCGGTTCATGAGGCCTGCAGGAACAAAATAAGAAATGGAGATGTTATTATGAATTCAGGCAGGATTCTACACAGTTTAATGAGAGAAGAAACAACCTTCTGCAGTATTTAAGGCTTCCAAGTGCACAATGGCCTCCATGAATGGAAAAAGGGTGGAACAACCACAACAATTCCTGGAGCTGGCTGTCTGGCCAAACTAAGCAATAGTGCAAAGTGAGCAATAGTGAGAGAATGGCCTTGGTAACAGAAATGACAAAGAGCTCAATGGAGAAGGAAGAAACTTATAGAAGGACAATCATCAATGCAATACTCTGACGATTTGGGCTTTATGAAGAGTGACCAGACAGAAGGCTTTACCCAGTAAAAGACAGATTGAAGCCTGCTTGTAGTTTCCAAAATGGTACCTAAACGGCTCCCAGACTGAGAAACAAGGTTTTCTTGTCTGACAAAACCAAAATTAGTGTGTTGTGAGCTTGGAACATCCTCCAAACAAAGTCCCAAAAGCTGTTGCAAAAAGCCCAATGAAGTAGAAATGTCAGTAATCCTTCAGCTTGTGTAACAAAAACAGCAAATGAAGAATCTTTGAAAAAATAATAATAATAATAATACATTTTATTTATATAGCGCCTTTCCCATGCTCAAGGCACATGGGAAAATGATTACACAATAATTACACAAAAATGCCCTGCAGCAAAATGATGCTCCAAGGAGCACAAAAGGCACAGAAGGAGTTACCTTCAAGAATAGGCAATCCAGTGGTAACCAAATCCAAAATGCACAATTCCCAAAGAGAAAAACAGAGTAAATAAGTCAAAAATCCAGTACACAGCAATAATCAAAAGAGAGCTTACCAGAACCCAACATATACATACAACGTACCGCAAAGGAATGTGTGTTCTCTCAGCCTTTATAGAGTTGAGGACAGCCCCTTGACAGAGATGGACAGGTGGCCCCACCCATTATGGAACATCCCACAGTAGAAGCATGAACACTGTGGTGCCTGGCGGGTGTCCATGCCCGGCCGGGACGCCCAGGAGGAGTGGAGGAGGGCTTGTGTCTCCTCCAGGACACGAGGGGGTGTCCTCCCTGGTTGTATTGGGGGCCACGGGTACAGAGCTTGGAAGCTCTACCCTGTAGGGGCCCGTGGCCACCGCCAGGGGGTGCCCTGATGCCTTGGGGACCCTGGACCCCAGCGCTTCCGCCACACCAGGAAGTGCTGGGGGGAAGAGAAGAGGGGACACCCGGAGTGCTTCCGGGTACACAGCCGACACTTCCGCCACACTGAGGAGTGTCAGTGGAAGATTGCCGGGGAGCACCTGGAGCACATCCGGGTGTGCATAAAAGAGGCCGCCTCCCTCCAGTCAGGGTGAGAGTCGGGTGGAAGAGGACGAAGCTGGGAGGAGAGGAGTGGAGGCGGACCAGAGAGAAAGGCATTGTGAGTGTGGCCGAGGACTTGAAGGGGTGAATGGTGCTTTGGCACTGGATTGTGCACTATTACTGTAAATATTATTGTAAATAAACACGTGTGTGGTAAAACCATCATGTCTGCCTGTCTGTGTCCGGGCTGTACCCCACAACACATATAAATTAAATAATAAGCATAATAACATCCATCCATCCATCCATTTTCCAACCCGCTGAATCCGAACACAGGGTCACGGGGGTCTGCTGGAGCCAATCCCATCCAACACAGGGCACAAGGCAGGAACCAATCGTGGGCAGGGTGCCAACCCACCGCAGAAGTCAAAGGTGAAAATCAAACTGGCAGCCAAATTATAGGCTTATAGGGTTAATATTGTCACCTTTACGGGGTACAGTGGATTTCCTACTAGCCTTTGCTAAACAGCATGATGCCATGAGTGAGTATAAGCTACCTTCACTTCAATCCTCTGTCTTCCTCACCTTGAAACTGCTGTCGGCCATGTGGTTTCCAACTGAGAGCCTTAGCTTCTGGACCACACTGAATGACCAAACAATCACTTACAGTATGTCCATGTTGGGACACATTCATGTTAAGTGACAAGGTCACACAGAAAGTATCACAATCAGCAAGTGATATAGAAACCTCATGGTCTAACTTGACATCGTCTCTGAGGGTTATTGTGAGTGAAAATGACCAGGAGATATCAACACGATTTTGAGTTGCAGTTAAACCTGAAAGCCATATTAACCAGAAAGACACTGAACTGGACACACAAAGGGAAAAAGGGCAAAAACAATAATCAGAAGTTGAGATCAAAAGAGGATTTCAAAAAAATGAACGGAAACTAATGCTACACCTACTTGAAAGTAACTACATTTAAAGATCTTTTTTGTTTATCTAACCAAGGGATGCTGCCACACAGAACTGCTGCCATACTTACAGCGTTGTATCCGCTTACAATTACGGGTGTGACTGTCATGGTCGTGTAAAACGATTCCCATGTCACATAAACACATAACAAAATTAAAAACAAATCTAATCAAAACCCCTTGAAATAGATCCTCCAATATAAAAAAAAAAACTCAAAATAACCCAAAATGCAAATATAGTCACGTATAATTATGACAAATAGTCAGTGTCATAATATACTTAGGAGGCACGGTGGCGCAGTGGGTAGCGCTGCTGCCTTGCAGTTGGGACACCTGGGGACCTGGGTTCGCTTCCCAGGTCCTCCCTACGTGGAGTTTGCATGTTCTCCCCGTGTCTGCGTGGGTTTCCTCCGGGCGCTCCGGTTTCCTCCCACAGTCCAAAGACATGCAGGTTAGGTGGATTGGCGATTCTAAATTGGCCCTAGTGTGTGCTTGGTGTGTGGGTGTGTTTGTGTGTGTCCTGTGGTGGGTTGGCACCCTGCCCGGGATTGGTTCCTGCCCTGTGTTGGCTGGGATTGGCTCCAGCAGACCCCTGTGTTCGGATTCAGCGGGTTGGAAAATGGATGGATGGATGGATAATATACTTAATTTGTACATATGTTTTTATCCATTTAGGGCTTTGATACTCCAAGATTGTATACCCATTGTTTATTTCCAATTCAAATAGGAATTGACAAAGTTAGTTTGGATGATCTCTTATGTCACATGACCACGCTATAATAGTTGAGATGCCACTGGAAGTGGCGGTATAAATTTGACTACGTGCCCTTTGTTTCTTATCCATCAGTGCATAAACAATGTCTCATTACATCCTTTTAGTGGATTGTTAGCTTGATTTCTTTTAGGCCTAACCCTACGGTTGCTTCGTTGGCTCACGATTTGTTTTTCATCTTTGAGTCCCGTATTTTGTGCTCAGCCTATTGACACTTGTCTCCCTGGTTTTGTTTTGACTTTTCAGTTTTCAGCTTCTGGTTGTCTTTTACCACGTCTAGCTCAGCATTTATCATCTGCCGGTTCTTCTGCTCTCACAAAAAAGCTTGGACACATCAACTAGCTGGACATTGCTGCCAGATTAAATCTTGTATTTTGTGTAACGCATTGAGTAGGGTTACTCTCACCAATGAACACGCCTGTACTGGTCCCGCTAGCTTTTTCCATTGGTATTCCTGCATCCTCCAGGGCTCGGAAGGTACATTCCAGCAACAGTTTCTGCTGTGGATCCATTCTTTCCACTTCTGCTTCAGGAATGCCAAATAACTTGTTATCAAATTCGTTGAATCTGGGAGAAAATTAGTATTTTTAATAAATTAAATTGTTACTCAAACCTGCTGGTCTTAAAAGTATATGTGATTTGTTAAAAGCTGCATATCAGTGTTTCAGTGGCTAACCAAATGCATTTACATTGTCAGGGGACAAACAAACCGAGGAGCCTTCAGGAGTAGCTAGGGAACCAACCAGGCCCCCCAGTTTAATGTCAGAATCCAAAAAATATAACTTAGCCAAGCGCTTGGTGGCACAACAATAGAAAAAAAAAAACATAATAAGTGTCTGTATGGACAACAGGGCTTCTTAAATGAAAAGTTCAATCAAGCAGGCCAGGTCCTTCATATAAAAGGCCTGGTTCCCAAATGTGACCATTTCTCCTGGAAAAATTCAAATCTATATATGGCCCAGTTGGAAAGAGTGTGGGCTTATCTCATTTGCCCTCACTGGACATCTTCTTGTCATCTGTGAAAGGAAATGGAGATGAAACTGCTATTAACAGCACCCCCTCTCGCACCAGAGTGGTATCGCAAGCATCAGCAGAGTCTGAAAGGTGATCTTCAGGTGCTCATCAAAAAGGAAAAATTATATTAATTCATAAATGATAAATGAAAATAATTTATATGGCACATTTCACATACTAAATGCAGCAAAAAGTGCTTTACCAAGATTATAATACTATACTGTATACCTAAAATATATGCTGTCATAAAGATAACAGCAGTAGTAAAATATAGTAGCATTTTTAGCATGAAAATTGTACTTGGGCTGCATGGACCAGAGAGAGAGACTGAGATATTGTCAAAAGGGGCAGAGCCATCTTGAGAAGCAGGTTAGAGGGTGCATGACTGTGTGTTGTTGTGTGTGTGTGAATTAGAGAAAGACAGACAATCAGGCACTTAAAGAGCAGGACTTATGAGACCCACTATTGTGTGGTTCTCCGGGAACACATGCTTGACACAAATACCCTTTCAATTCTTGGGAGGGTTCTTTGCATATGAAGCTGGTTCTTTGAGCTTTGAAAATGATAGATAGATAGATAGATAGATAGATAGATAGATAGATAGATAGATAGATAGATAGATAGATAGATAGATAGATAGATAGATAGATAGATAGATAGATAGATAGATATGAAAGGCACTATATGATAGATAGATAGATAGATAGATAGATAGATAGATAGATAGATAGATAGATAGATAGATAGATGAAAGGCACTATATAATAGATAGATAGATAGATAGATAGATAGATAGATAGATAGATAGATAGATAGATAGATAGATAGATAGATAGATAGATAGATAGATAGATGAAAGGCACTATATAATAGATAGATAGATAGATAGATAGATAGATAGATAGATAGATAGATAGATAGATAGATAGATAGATAGATAGATAGATAGATAGATAGATAGATAGATAGATAGATAGATAGATAGATAGTGTGAGTGCTGAAGTCGAAATCAACAACGGGAGTCTAAAACCAATTTTTAATAAAAAACAATTTCTTTATTCTTTTGTTCTTTATTCTTGGTGAGTAAAAAAACTGTGAGACTGCCCTGTTGGAGAATGCGGGCAGACTCCAAAAGAAAAAAACTGTGAACCCCTTTTATCACCTAGCTTGTTCATTTAGCTAAAGAGAGAACAGAAAAAAAACATAAGAGTTCATTTTGAGGTTATCCATAGATTAGGGGACATCTTAAATTTATGACATAGGAGTACAGAATAACAAACAGCAGTACCAGGCACCTACATTATCTAAAGAATGTGCCCATCTCAGTTACAACCCATTTTAAGCAGTTTTCTCAAAGTTCATTGCATTAATTATAAAGAGATTACATTCTTTTAATTTTTATATCTTCATTAGATTATATTTGTTTGATTAGATTAATAATTCTTATTTATTAATTCATAAGTAACTTGTTTTCTTATAATACAAAACAAGAGTAAAGAAAGATCACATTGAATTATAATATCACAGGGTGTTCTGTTAATATCAGAAGGTTAGCACTTACACATAGAAAAATTAAATCAGTCTCATATTCTGTGCATAAACATAATTAATTTCCTATCTAAATGCAGATAAAATCATATAGTTCTCTGCAGCATGATTAATACAAATTCAGTTATTGGTATTTTGTGAGTTAAATACTTATAATCATCTGTGGCGGGCTGGCTCACCACCTGGTGTCTGCCTCCTGCCTTGTGCCCTGTGCTGGCTGAGACTGGCTCCAGCAGACCCCCGCAACCGTGCAGCCAGGACACAGCAGGTTGGAAAATGGATGGATAGATGGATACTTATAAACATTACAGTTAATAATGTTTTTCTGCGTTCTCAATAGATAGATAGAATTTTATTTGTCCCCAGATGTGGACAAAATAAAAATCTTTAATGTATAGTAGGCTACCTAACAAGATACTGACAGATCAGGAAAACCTGAACTTAGCCTTTGTTATTATATGAAGAGAGAGAGTCCTCTGTTAAAATAATAATGCTGTTTCATCTGAAATTATAAAAAGTACAGTAACTCCTTAGGGCTGTTGTCTTAGCCCCAAACTTTACTCGCTGTACATATATGATTACAGTATTTATCTAAATACAAACATAATTATTTTGTTAAATTAGTGGATGACATAACCATTCTTGGACTAATACAGGGCGGCAATGAGTCCCAGTATTGGCAGTTGGTGGCTGATAAAATCAGCTATGGAGAAGAGAGTGTCCTTGTTCTAAATGCAGCCAAGACTAAGGAGCTTATTCTGGACTTTAGGAAGTGCAGTGCCCCCCTCCACAGGCACTGTTTATCAAGGTTACTGAGGTGGAGCAGATAGATGGCTTTAAAATTCTTGGGCCTGTATATTTCAAAAGGCTTGATTTGGTCAACTCATATTACAGCTATTATCAAGAAAAGCCAGCAGTTTCTTTATTTTATTAGTCTGCTGGATCAATAACCTCTTATTCAAGTCTACATGAGATTATTGGAGAGTATTCTTACCAGAGGTATCATAGTATGGCTCAGGGATACTGCACTGAGGGTGAGGAAGGCCCTACAGAGGATTATTAGGACTGCTGAGAGACTGATAGGATCTCATATACCTTCTGTAGAGACTTTATTCATCCATCATTGCCAGAATGAAGCTATTGAATGATTAAAGACCCAAACCATCCAGGTCATTCTCTGTTCATGTGGATGATCTCAGGTGAACCACCTAAGATGCTGTATATCAGAGAGCATCAAAGCCCACAGTATCCTCTGTTAGAGTAGCTTTTTCTCTAGCAGTTACCAGATAGCTGAGGGCATTTAGAGGAAAGATATCTTCTCCCTCACCATATTTCTTCAATTAGTTAAAAGCTTGATTTCTAAGTCATATTTCTTTTTTGAGTGTGCATTTCTCTCTTATTGTAAATTACTATATGTATATCTGTGGTGGGCTGGCGCCCTGCCCGGGATTTGTTTCCTGCCTTGTACCCTGTATTGGCTGGGATTGGCTCCAGCAGACCCCCGTGACCCTGTAGTTAGAATATAGCGGGTTGGATAATGGAGGGATGGATGTATGTATATATATGCATTGTAAATGTACTATCCATGTTGGTGTAAGTAATAGTTTTTAACAGAAATTGGAGAAATTGGAGATGGTATACAGAGGTCACTTTTTATAATGTCGATTATTTATTGCTATTTATTATTACTGTATTTGTTGTGTTGTTATGTTTACGGCTGTTTAATTTTTTTTTTTTTTTATTTAGGGAACCACACAAGAGTTCCAATGCCCATGTACTGTATATCTGTGCATGTACACATGGCAAATAAAGGATCTAATCTAATCTAATCTAATCTTATATGAAGTCTGTTATTGGTCTAAATAAATAAAGGATCTTTCTGGAACCTTCATATAAGTGATTCTTTGGTGAACTAAAAACAGTTCCCCTGTGGCATCTCTTTGAAGAACCACTCTGGCATCTTTATTTTTAAGAGCGTGACTGTGAATTCTGTGATGCCCTACAGTCTATGGGGTTTGGTAGCTCTCACATGTAGTTCAATGTGTACTGTAGTTGTCATGTTTTGTTCTGTTGACTACACTTGGCCTTTTTTGTTTTTTCATTCATTCATTCATTCATTCATTCATTCATTCATTCATTCCTTCATTCATTTTCCACTGCTTATCTGAAGCCGGGTTGTGGTGACAACATTCTTTTCCTGAGCCACACTTGTCAACTCATGCTGTGGAATCCCAAGGTATTCCCAGGCTATCTGGGAGATGTAATCCTCTCAGAGAGCCCTGGGTCTTCCCCGGGGTCTCTTCCGAGTTGGTCATGCATGTAAAACCTCCACAGGGTGTCATCCAGGAGGTTTCCATATCACATGGCTGAAGCACTTCAGTGGGGTCTGTGGGTCTACTCCAAGCCTTTCCCAGATGTCGGGGCCTCTCACCGTATATCTAAGGGAGAGCATAGCCAACCTGTGGAGAAAGCTCATTTTGGTCGCTTATACCTGCAATCTCATTCTTTTGGTCATTACCCAAAGCTAATGACAATAGGTGAGGGTAGGGACATAGATCAACTGGTAAACTGGCAGCTTTGCCTCCTGATTCAGTCCATTCTTCAGCACTACAGATCGGTATAGCGACTGTATAACTGTGCTCGCAACCCCAATTGGTCTGTCAATCTCACCCTTCCTTTTCCCCTCACTCGTGAGCAAGACCTCGAGGTATTTAAACTCCTCCACTTTAGGCAGTAACTCACCTCCCACTCGGAGAGGACAGTCTACCTTTTTCCTAATGAAGATCATGATGCCAGATTTGGAGGTAATGATCCTCATACCAGTTGCTTCACACTCGATCTTAAACCATTGCAATGCATGCTGCATGTTTGTGGCACCATGTGCTGTTATTTGACATTATTTGACATTCCTTATGTAAATGTAATGATGGTGGTAGTTGTATACTCACAGTGTTGCTTTTTGAAAGACCAAGTTGTGTGCCCAGAAAGCAGCACTTCGTTTCCAGTAAAGGAAAGTTTGTGTTTTGAGCAGTTTCTTTTTGATTTTTTTGAATGTTTGGCTTTGACTACATGTTGTCCTGACATTGAGTATCACCTCTCTCTTTTGGATTTTGTGAGTATATACAGCCCTTTGATAATGGTAATAGCCTAGCCATGACTTTTCTCTGTTTTCACCCTGCCTCACTCACTCTGATAAGAACCTGATATTATGGAAAGATCTAAATAATCACTTATAACACTTGCACTCCAGACAAAGGGCCACGCTAATCACATTCCAGTTGCACCTTCAACATTTGAGCATTTTGGAGACTGCTTAGCAAAGAATAAACAGTTGATGTAGGAACAGAAACTATGATTTACCCATCGATAAGAGATGCCCTGCAGGTGCGGGATTTCCCTGGCAGGTTGTCATCAGGATCATACCACAATTTCAAGTCAAAGCGTTCCTCAGGTAATTCCCCTGTGCAATTTTTGCCTTCCAAGAGAACTTTCCAGAAGCAATCTGTTCCTTCACCTAAACATGAAAAGAATTGCCATATAATTATTAAAAAACAAATCCAATAATATATTGAATAATACTGAAATAATAATAAATAAATAATAAATAATATTGAAAAATATGAGGAAGGATAAGAGTGTGACAATGGCCACTCGCTTTTGTTCCATCTGTTTCTCTACACTTGAGGAAGAGAATTCCCAAGATGACAGTTGGAGTCACCTCCTGCTTCTGCAAAGCCCCATCCTGGGACGTCGGCATTCACATTTAGACCAGCTTTGGAGGAGGACAGAGCTCTGTGTCTCTGAGTGTTGGCTCTGAGGCTAGGGATCTGCACTGGCAATCGGATGATTGCAGGTTCGAATCCCATAAATGCCAATAGGGACTCTGCTCTGTTGGGCCCTTGAGCAAGGCCCTTAACCTGCAATTGCTGAACGCTTTAAGTAGTGAGAAAAGTGCTATATAAATGCAAAGAATTATTATTATTCTTTAATTTATGTGGTGAATAGCCAAACTACTTTTAGCACGTGTGTTCTTTCCTCTTTTTAGTTATTAACAGCAGTGTTTCTCAACCTTATTGGTGCTGCCACCCACTTTTTCTCATGCTATTGTTTTCATTACCTCCCCTTGTAAATCATGTGTGATCATGTTTTTCAATCACGCATGATCATTGGAGAATAAGCCCACTTCACACTTTACTGCATCCCACTACCAATATATACAATAGCGTCCAGTGCTTGAGAAAGGCCATCCAGTGATTGACAAACCCCGCTTTACATGATTTGATTAAATAGGGCATGCTTTGGGACCCCAACACTTATTTTCTCATCTTTTTCAGCATTTACAATATATAGTGCCTACTGGAGGTGGCAGAGGTAAAGATTCTTAGATTTGCATTGGGTGTGATGAGGATGGACAGCATTAGAAATGAGGACATTAGAGGGTCAGCTCAGGTAGGATGGTTTGGAGACAAAGTCAGAGAGGCAAGATTGTGTTGGTTTGGACATGTGCAGAGGAGAGATGCTGGGTATATTGGGAGAAGGATGCTAAGGATAGAGCTGCCAGGGAAGAGGAAAAGAGGAAGGCCTAAGAGAAGGTTTATGGATGTGGTGAGAGAGGACATGCAGGTGATGGGTGTGACAGAACAAGATGACGAGGACAGGAAGATCTGGAAGAAGATGATCCACTGTGGCGACCCCTAACGGGAGCAGCCAAAGGAAGAAGAAGAAGAAGAAGTGCTTACTGTGCTACAGAGAGCATCATTCTCAGATACATAGGAATTAGAATATCAGAACATTTATGATGAGAACTGGTCATTTGGCATGATAAGGTTGCCAGTCTTACTCGTTTAGTTTTGTCTGAAACAACATCAAGCCAAGTTTGAAGGTTCCTATTGGATATTGGTAATATTCTCCAAATCGTCCTTATATTTCTGTGTTTGACAGGCTTCCAACTGTATTTCTGTGTTCTTGCTGATGAATTTACTTTATCTTGGACGTCACAGGATCGCCTTCGTTGTAGCCTTTAACTTTACTTTCATCATAGATGTACTTATGGTCAGAAAATTATTATTCAATAGATGACAATCTTTCCAAAACATGATTTCAGAATTTTGACTGAGGTGTGCAGTGGCCTCAAATAGGACTCAGACAATAGTATGTGTGGAGGCCGGCCTCCCTAGGCTCAACGAATTCAAACAGAAACAGAATTAGCATACTTGACAATAATAAAGTCATTTAGCAAAATAATAAAGATAAAACAAACTGTTAAATTAAATAAATTAACAAGAACAACAACTCTGGAGCTAAATGCAGCATCTGACAGTTTAAAACTGTTTATGAAATGGCACAAATAATTCAAATCTTTGCCTCATTTTGTTAAATTTAGGACACAATTCAATCCTACCTCCAGGAAAGTGGCATCCAAGTCCAACAACAGCAATTTCTCCACTTTGATTACCCATGCCTGATTTTAAACCTTAAAAAAAGACAGTGGATTAAACTCAAAAAATGCAAACATTATTCAAGAAGGTTTTGAATTGGATTGCATTGTAGCACTAAAAGAAGTTCACCTTTCATGAGGTTTAAATGTTTCTGCTAGCACTGTGGTAAATGCCTAATGCCAGGCCCATAAACAGTTTTTCTTCTGTTGGAAACTGGCCACCAAAAAATAACAAAACATTTGATGTTAAGAGTGGTGTCTAGCAGGGGTCGCTGCTGTTTTTAATATATATATAAATGGTTTGGATAGGAATTTAAGCAACAAGCTGGTCAGGTTTGCAGATGAAACCAAGCTGGGTGGACTGTCAAATAATCGCGAAGTTTTTTAAACTTTTATTTCAGGAGGCTTTGGGATGTGCCAGACACAACAAGTCTCAACAAGTTCCTCATTTTTGAGTCATAATTGTCTAGTAAGAGTCTTGTGAAATGCCAGCATCTTCACTCAGCCCTTTGACTCAGTGATTCAGCTCTATAACTCAGTGGTTCTCAGTCTTTATTTCTATTTTTAACACCATATTTATTTACTTACTTACTTATTTATCTCTGCAGTGGGCTGGAACCCTGAACATGGTTTGTTCCTGCCTTGCGCCCTCTGCTGGATGGGATTGGCTCCAGCAGACGCCCGTGACCCTGTGTTAGGATAAAGCAGGTTGGGGAATGACTGACTGAGTGACGTATTTATCTACCTATTTATGTATTTATTTATTTAAAGAGCTTCTGTAAAAAGCTACATTTCTCCCTGGGGATATCTATCTATCTATCTATCTATCTATCTATCTATCTATCTATCTATCTATCTATCTATCTATCTATCTATCTATCTATCTATCTATCTATCTATCTATCTATCTATCTATCTATCTATCTATCTATCTATCAATACCCTACAATGCCCCTCAGGGTACCATGTAAATGTCACCCCACACAATTCCAGGTTGAAATAAAAGGGTTTTATTTGCCACCAACATTTTTCAAATAACCACCAGCCAAAAAAAAGTACAAATCTGTATGAAACAGATTCTCTTCCTCCTTCTGCCTCCAGTTGAGTGTCACCTGCTGCCTACTGCCTCTTTCTTTCTTTCTTTCTTTCTTTCTTTCTTTCTTTCTTTCTTTCTTTCTTTCTTTCTTTCTTTCTTTCTTTCTTTCTTTCTTTCTTTCTTTCTTTCTACACCTCTGCTTCTCCAAGATGAATTTTGTCCTCTTCCTCCCGACTCCAACTCCCCAGGTGGAGCGGAGCAGATTCCCATTGCATCTAGCAAGCCCTTCCAGGTTACGTGGAACTGCCTAGTGACAGAAGAGTCTTCAGCAGCCCCCCCCCCCCCCAGTGGCCTACCCAAGGATCCCAACAGGGCTGCCCACCAAAACCACAACTCCCATGTAGTCCTGTGGGTGTCCAAATGGGATGCATGCCTGAGGGATGTTCTTACCCAGTCTCCCCCTGTTCATTGTTTAGAATGGCGTCCCAACCAGGAAAGTTACCACTAACCGACCTGGTCAGGATGCTCATCCACAAATATCCTTCTATTATAAAAGGCTACCCAGCCAGGTAAAGAACCATCCATCCAGAATGTTGTCTATTGCAACTTACATTTATTAATAAAAGCATATTTACTGCTAGTGTCATTACAATGCCTGTGTGTTTTAAAATCATAAACAGATTATGTGCTTCTATTAAATAAAAGTTTTTTTTTTTACTAGTGCCAAAATTTCTTAATTATAACATAAAACAGGTAGAATTTTTTGGGATAAGCAGTAACCAGTAGTTACCAAAAGACAGAATTTGTCACTGCAAAATGTTTTGGTAACAACAGAAGCTGCTTACTACTGCCTTAACTTAAACATTACTTTTTAAATTAAACATAAAATGATTATTTCTGAAAATAATAAACAAAAATTATTTTTAAACACAGAATCAGTTGTGGCAGACATTTTTTGTTACTTAATTACAGGAGCTAATTCAATGTCCTCTGAATTCAGCACTGATGTGTTTCCAACAGCGACACTGGGCACAAGTTTAAATGCAAATCTGTTTTCTCTCCACATACAACAACACAGTCAGCAGAAAAGACCAAAGACATCATGTAGGGTAGTGGTAGCAGGCTCGTATGCCACAGTAAGGAGGCCAGTCATGACATCTGTGCAGGTTTAAAAAGTGAGAGCAGCAGCGGTGTGTGTAAAGTCATTTGTGAGAATGCCACGTCGTTGACATCATACCGAAACACTAAAATACTCTTTGAGAAGACTAACAGTCATTGTGGGCTATACAAGGTGTATAGGAAAGAATTCCCCCCTTCAAAATATTCACATTATGTTGCTTTGCAGCCTGAAATGAATACATATTGTCACACACGTGCACTTGGGAGGCAACTAGAAGGACCAAAAGAAGGTAATTCCATGCCAAGCCAAGGGGTCTAGACCTTTCTCTTTTATATCTGCAGAGCAGACACGGGAAATTCTGCCTGGTTCTGACAACATCAATTTTCCGGTTTCTGGGTCCCGATGACGCCACTTCCGGCACCCTTCTTTCAAAACCAAACAACCTCCACTTGTATTCAGTTCTGCCTTGGACTGTGCGCAGAGCAAGCGCATAGGTGTGAATGATTAGCGCAACACAAGTGAAGCTAGCGTAGCTGCCTAAAAATGAGTGTGTAGACAGTGCCAGGTTTAAAACAGCCTCGCAGTCTACATCGTTAGATTTGATCGCAAGACATGGATCACCCTCACAAGTGTGGAGGTCGTTTGGATTTGAAAAGAGTGATGTTGCTCAAAAGGCGGCAATCTGCAAACTACATTGGAAATCGGTTTCCGTTCAACACTGCACAAAAGCTGACTTGTTACATCATCTGCGAACTAACCACTGCACAGAATATGAAGAAAACGAAAAGCTTCAGGAGTCTGCTGTCCACGACAGGTCTAAATCACCCAAGGTACTGTAATCAGAATATAAATTTAATCTCACTGTGCTCTGTACAAAAATCCACTCACATGTACAGGCCAGGCCAAAGTTAGCACACAGGGGCTCTCAGCATTTTAAACTGTTAGGCCAGCATTTGAAGAGAGAAAAGGACAACTACGAAAATGGGCATTGTACTATTTCTGTATGTTAGAGATGAAATTGAATCTCCTTGCCTTGTTTGGAACCTAAGTAAGGGCCTGCACGTGGAGAAGACTGGCTGCTGTCGAAGTCTTCGAAGCCGACAGCCTGATGGAAGATTATGTCATCTGTCCTGAAAACCCTTCCAGCGCAGCGACAAAAATGACAAACTATACACAAAGTGCTGTCATGGCTTCCTCGTCTGTTATACCGCGTAAATCGTCATTAAAGAAAGCTGTTATTTTCTCTTATGTGATTTTTTACCCCCGTATCACTAAGGGAGGGATATCGCCTTTTACATTATATCTATGTAGTTTCGGGTTACTTAAAATTAAATTAAAAAGAAATTATTCCAACTAGGGAGCTAGTGACCCCTAGAGGAAACAGGTACAAGCACAAAAACACATTTGCAAACTTTAATGGAATCATCCTGCAAAAAAGCAGATGGCATGCCATAACAAATACATTGCAAAAGATATGGTGCCAGTTCGAGTGATTGAGAGGGACAGTTTCAAACAACATTTGAATACTTTAGGCCAGGGGTGGGCAAAGTCGATCCTAGAGGGCCGCAGTGGCTGCAGGTTTTTGTTCCAACCCAATGGCTTAATAAGAAGCACTTACTGCTCAAGTAACACTTCAGCTTCATTTTATTTGTCTCGCTTGTTAAGATTTTGAACCCTTATTACTTATTTTATTCTTAAATAGCTGTAGTCTTGCTTTTTAATTTCTCCTTATTAGCAATAAGATGCAAATGACAAAAGAAACCCGCATTTCTCCATTTAGCTTGTTTCCATTTACACTCATGTGTATTTATTGTGCACTCTTTGGTTTAATGAAATACTTGGAAGGAAAGTGAAGGTAAAAAGTGAAGGACTGAGAATTACTCGTCTGTTTTAGACTTCAAATCATTTGAATTATATCCTTAGAAAGTAAAAAAATGTAGGATATGAGAATGACCTGACATAGCAGAGTTAAAGCTCTGACAAGCTATGAAATTGAATAATGGACAAGGATTGTTTTTTAATTAAGCAACTGGGTTGGAACAAAAAACCTGCAGCTGCTGTGGCCCTCTAGGAACAACTTTGCCCACCCCTGCTTTAGACCCAAGATACATACTGCCTGGCCGATAATATTTTGGTCAAACAGCTCTGTCTGAATTGTATGATGCTTGTCACCATACTCAGATGCATAAACTGCAGAAGTTTTCAAATTTTATGGTCAAGTCGAACATCTGAGCCATACACCGCTCCTTAACAAATACTGACTCTTTCCATAAACATCATGTAATCCTCTTTAATAAAATCCCTGTGTGCGTCCAGGTGTCCATGTGTGGGTGTCTTCTGGTGAAGTGCGCATGCGCGGGGCACGGTGCGATGCGCGATATTACTGTCAGAGAAAGTTACAGGCGTTTTATGGAAATACAAACCAGTATTACTGCGAGAGGAAATTAAAGATACACAATACAGTGACGTCCTGCGGTGGGTTGGCACCCTGCCCAGGATTGGTTCCCTGCCTTGTGCCCTGTGTTGGCTGGGATTGGCTCCAGCAGACCCCCGTGACCCTGTGTTCGGATTCAGTGGGTTGGAAAATGGATGGATGGGAATACAGTGACGCATATTGCAGCCACATACAAGCCAGTATTACTGTCAGAGGAGATTAAAGGCATATTACCGACGCACACGCCTGTATTACCGCCAGAGAAAATTAAAGGTATATTACGGACGTACAAGCCAGCGGACGTACAAGACAGTATTAGTCACAGAAAATTAAAGACACACAATACACGGCGGCAGCCCACGAAGAACGGTCAGCTCAGCAAGTAAACATCAACAAAAGAAAGGCTGAAAGAAAGAAAAATACGACCAACAAACAGAATGAGGTCAAAGTCCCTTGCCATTTAATATAGACTGTTCCTACTAATGTTTATGCACTAGTTCTAGCGCCCGTTATTGTAAAGGGCTAAATGACTAGTTGTCAATAAAAGCCTTTGAAACTTATGAAATGCTTGTAATTCTACTTCAGTATACCTTAGAAACATCTGACAAAAAAAGATCTAAAAACACTGAAGCAGCAAACTTTGTAGAAAACCAACACTTGGGTCATTCTCAAAACTTTTGGCCACAATTGTATATAACAAAATTTAAAAAGAAAAGTACAATACTGAAGAACCATTAACATTAATACCTTAACATTAATACAGAATAACATTACCGTTAGCATCAGTCAGTCATTGTCCAACCCGCTATATCCTAACACAGGGTTACGGGGGTCTGCTGGAGCCAATCCTATCCAGTACAGGGCACAAGGCAGGAACAGACCCCAGGCAGGGCGCCAGCCCACTGCAGGACACACACACACACACTAGGGACAATTTAGGATCGCCAATGCACCTAACCTGCATGTTGTTGGACTGTGGGAGGAAACCCACGCAGACACGGGGAGAACATGCAAACTCCACGCAGGGAGGACCTGGGAAGCGAACCCGGGTCTCCTTACTGGGAGGCAGCAGCGCTACCACTGCGCCACCGTGCTGCCCTACCATTAGTATGTTTATGGTGCATTTGCTCATTCACCCGTTTGTACAGTATATATACTCTATTTAATTACTGTATAGGTTGCCAAGCACTTAATAAGTTTACGTTTAACTGAACTGAAAACGTGCCTTTCCAGTAGCCTTCTTTCTGAGGACAGATTCGACTGGCCTCCAGCTGCTCCCAGTCTTAATGCTCAACTGGTTTTCTTTCTCACCTGAAGACTTCTAGTGGTCCCGTTCTCTGACATATGCCACTTGATTGTGCCTTTGCTCTAAGGTTATGTTCCAATTTTTTAAGATAGCTATGTTTTTTTTCATTGTATTTTGTTTGTCACTTTTTAACATTTTTGAAATTAACATTTAAAAGTCAAAAAAAAAAACTTACCCCTTCTTGATGTGCTTTAATCTGGCTCGCAAATATCCCGTTTCTGTATGAGGTTCAGTGGGGAGATTGTTGGAAAAACCGAAAGTAGACAAATGAAACTGCAAGAAAAGAAGCTGTCACAGTTATACCAGTGGCTCAAGGCTAATTAAACACAATTACATAACGTGGTTTCAGTTGACTCTTTTTTAAGGTATGTGTGGATTACAAAAAATAGAAAAAAGTGATGAGTAATGAGAATGTGGGAAGGAGGGTGGGAAAAACCCAGGTGATTTCCTACCTGATGTTATTTTCTTTTTGCACCTGAATATGTGTACTAACTTTAAAGGTGCCTGTTATATTTCCATTGTCTGACTTTCCAAACAGTGTTGCCCAAGCTTCGAGATTACCGTATATACCCATGTATAAGTTGGGTCTTGAAACCCGAAAAATCGATCATAAAATCAGACCCAGACTTATACGCCTGTTCAAAAATAAGACACTTAAATTGTTTTTGTACATCTTTTCAATCTCACACCAGTTTCTCAGACGCATTGAATTTTATTGCAGCAGCGTCGTTACCAATTTCTTTCGCTACTTCAACGACGTTTAATTTAAAACCAGCTTCATATTTTCTTTTGATCGAACGCTCCATCATAGATAAGGGATGCTCTTACGATAAAGGTGTATGAGGGTGTGAGATACAAAAAACACAAATCAGTGCAAATGTCACTTCAGAATAGTTTGGGTATCACCGTGTGGTCACGTAGACACAATAGAGTGAGAGACAGAGAGATTAGGGGCACACGCTGATACAGCGCATTGCCGCACCCACATAGAAAATAAAGGCTGTGTGCTCCGCGGTTACTCTCTCAGGTGGGCTAGCGTTAGCATATTGTAATCTCTTGGACCAACAGTGAGAATTTTCCGGATTCGACTTATACAACCAACATTATAAAACACCAGAAATTAAACGGTAAAATCAAGTCCCGACTTATCCACGGGAGAAATTATCCGCGAGTATATACAGTATGATAGTTAGGGTAGGCGGCACGGTGGCGCAGTGGGTAGCGCTGCTGCCTCGCAGTTGGGAGATCTGGGGACCTGGGTTCGATACCCAGGTCCTCCCTGCGTGGAGTTTGCATGTTCTCCCCGTGTCTGTGTGGGTTTCCTCCGGGCGCTCCGGTTTCCTCCCACAGTCCAAAGACATGCAGGTTAGGTGGATTGGCGATTCTAAATTGGCCCTAGTGTGTGCTTGGTGTTTGGGTGTGTTTGTGTGTGTCCTGCGGTGGGTTGGCACCCTGCCCGGGATTGGTTCCTGCCTTGTGCCCTGTGTTGGCTGGGATTGGCTCCAGCAGACCCCCGTGACCCTGTGTTCGGATTCAGCGGGTTGGAAAATGGATGGATGGATGGATAGTTAGGGTAATGAAAACTACAATAATGAAAATAAGTATTTTTAAATAGGATTTCAAATAGAGGTAAACTCTCAGCTGCCAACACCTCTGTAGATCACTTAAACACAAGGCTGTTGACAGCAGTGATGTGCTTTAATAACAGAACTGATAAGAAATGCACACTACCAAAATATTGGTATGGTGTCTCTTATGACCTGCCGTTCTTCAAGTGAATGAGCCTCTGAGGTTTATATTATTTATGGAAGCTGTCAGCTGAAGTTTTTGGTCTCCTCTTCTTCAATGTACCATAGCTTTGGTTATGTTTTAACACAAATTTATGGGGGTCTCCTTTTTACTTTCTATTCATCTAGATATTCTGCACAGTCATGTGAAATAAGTAAGTACACCCCAAGAAATGTTTTCTTCTTTTTTTTAACATACGTGGACATATTAAGAATGGATCTTTTTTAAGGAGTATCTTTACATCAAGCTAATATATTTGAGAAAAAATGGAATATTGGACTTTGCAATAATTTATTCAACAAATCATTTCTGTCTATGCAAAGTAAGTCACTCCTTGGCTGTAACAGCTGGTGTTGCCCCCTCTAGTCAGTATTTGACGTCAACTGGGAGACAGTTTTTCCCACTCCTCCATGCAGAATTCTTTCATCTGTACGATGTCTGGATGGGGGTTCTTTCATGCAGAGGCTGTTTCAAATCCCCTCACAGCATCTTGAATTGGAACCAGAGCCATTTCTGGACCCACCATTTTTGTCTTTTTCACTTTAGCCATTTCATTTCTGGATTTTCTAGTCTGTTTGGGGTCATTGTCATGTTACAAGGTTCACTTTCAGTTGAGCTTCATTTTTCTGACAGATGTTCTCACCTTATCCTCAAGTATCATCTGGTACTATTAAGAATTCCTAGCGGATTCTGTGATGGTGAGCTGCCCAGGCCTCAATGCAACAAAGCAGTCCCAAATCATAACATTTCCACCACCATACTTTACCGATGCATTCGCTGTCTTTGGTTTTTGCCAAACATGTCTTCTGGTACTGTTGTCGAATAACTTCATTTTTGCCTTGTCTGTCTAGAGCAGTGTTTCTCAACCTTGGTCCTGGGGACCCACTATGGCTGCAGGTTTTTGTTCCAACCAGCTTCTGTTTTAATTGGACTCTGGGCTAATTAAGTGAACTGTTATTTCCCAAGTTATGTGTTTTGGGAACAATATAGAAATTAGAAAACTAAGGTTGGGTTAAAAGAAAAAAAATAAATATATATATATATATATTTTGTAAAAGATTAAAGGTCTCCGTGACCCCTTGAACCCTCAGACTATACGTCAGACACCAGGTAAAAGTCCAAATATTACTTTTATTTAGACAAATATGTGCACCAAGCACCTTACACTCCACTACACTCATATAAATAAATCAATAATTAATAAATCAATACAATAACCAATCCTCCTCGCCCAGACACTTCGCCACCCTACCAGAGTCCTTTTATACACCCTGACCCGGAGGTGTTCCCGTTCAACAATCCACAGTTCCTTATTCCTTCCGGGTCAGGGTAAACAGTCCTTTTCTTCAACCCGGGAGCACATCGTTTCTTCCTGTCACGTGACCGTGACGTACTCCCGGGTTATAGGGCACATGCGAGCCTACGAGCCCCCCTACAGTGACGCCTGGTGGCCCCCAAGGTATCCAGCAGGGCTGTGTATAAAAACTACATAGTCCATGAGGCCCTGCTGGAACTCGGGCATGTCCACGCTGCTGGGAGAGCTCCTCCTGGCGGCCTGGGGGTGAGAGCCGGAGAAAGAAGCCGGCAATCCACCACAAATATATATATTAAAATGTACCAAGAAGTTATATAGGAATAATGTATTTTTTTCTTTTTAACAATATTTTCATCTTGATTTTCATTCTACTTTTCTAGGTGTTCTAATTGTTTAATTCATCCATTATTTACTAATTAGTGGATCTGATGCTAAAGTAGTTGCAGCCTTTGCTTATTCAGTGTTGTTTGCCTGGGTGTCTGCTCTGCTCATTTTTAATTGTCATTAATAAGATACAACAAAGGGGAAAAACTGCACAGAGAAAGGGCAAAATATAATGAAACCAACAAAAGAGAGTTAAGCATTGTGGTGCTCGAGTGGGGGTGGTACCCAGCCAGGACGCCCGAGAAGACCGGAAGAGGGTTTGTGCCTCCTCCAGACCTTGAGGGGGTGAGCACCCTGGGGGCTGCAGGTACAGAGCTGGAAAGCTCAACCCTGTAGGGGCCCATGGTCACCACCAGGGAGACCCCAATACCTGGAGGACCCTGGACCTCAGCACTTCCGCCACACCAGGAAGTGCTGGGGGGAAGAGGAACAGGGACACCTGGAGTGCTTCCGGGGATACAGCCGGCACTTCCACCACACAGGGGCGTGTCGGTGGGAGATTGCTGGGGACGCACCTGGAGCACAGCCGGGTGCTTATTTAAAGGGGCCGCCTCCTTTCAGAGAGGGACTTGAGTTGGGTGGAAGAGAGGACGAGGTCTCAGGAGGAGGAAGAAGGAGGCGGTCTGAAGAAAAAGACAAAGGCATTGTGTTGGCCATGGACTGTGGGGTATTGGGGTCAGTGAGTGATATTTTGTGTAATGGAGACCCAAAATAAACATGTGTGGGGTAATTCTAACGTGTCTGCCTGTCTGTGTCCAGATCATATTCCACAGCATTTAAATCTCTAGCAAAAGCAGAAATATTTCTAAATGTCTTATAAATGTAAAAATCATGCTGTTGTGCTTTTCTGAATGTAGAATAAAAGAAAAATAATAGCAGCTACTTAAAAGAGATCAGTGCTATCAGGTGTTGTCACTGATTAGGAATCTGGTTGGAACAAAAACCTGCAGCCACAGGGGGTCCCCAGGACCGAGGTTGAGAAACACTGCTTTAAAGGTTTATTAAAAACAATATATGGAATTACCTTTTCTTCAAGATAGCATTGAATTTTGAATCCATTTTTGGAGATACATTGTGACAACGCAACATATAATCACCTGTGAGTGAATATTGTTTCTGTTTCTCTAATAAATAATCTGACGTTTTCTAATGGTTGTCCCTTTGATTTGTTAATTGTCATAGCAAAAGCTATTCTCACAGTAAACTGTAAACATTTTAATACGAATGGCATATCACGATCTCCTTTGGTGTCTAATGTTATTCGCGGAATATATACATCACCTTACTTGTCGCCTGTTAAAATTTGCATCGCTTCTCCATGATCATAAATATACACCTGACCGAATTGTGTATTCTTTGAAATTAAACTTGTCGTTGCTTTAACTGTTGTGGGACGACATTGCTTTGTCCTGCTATTTTTTCAGTTACACCTGGCTCTGATGATTAATCACCTTTTGTTTGCACTAATGAGATCTTTACTATCTTTTTTTTTTTTTTGATACTGTAGCGACTGACGTAATAAAGTGTCACAAAAGTTTTACTTGAACAATCGCCGACTTCGTAACCCCAAACTCAACTGTCTAGCACCCTCTCCGACCCCTCCCCCTTACCGCATCAATCAGTACCTCGCTATCAGGTCCGATTGAGGGGGGCGGAGTTCAGCACTGAAGAATATCAGTCACTTAAAACAAAAAAGGCTTCAACCTTGTTGCATGTCGTTGTTTTAAGACCTGGAGCACATTATGCGTGTCTGCCAACAGCAATCCAACAACTGCTTAGTTAGAAGTCTGTGGACTTGTTTTAAATGATGGCTCACTGACTTATCTCGCGTGACGTTGTAAAAACAATAATTGTCCTTTATTTCTGGCCCGGGCGTGGTTAAATCGCTTTCTTGCAGGACGTATAACGCTGCTCCCGTTTATGAAGTTCTAATCTTTTAATTCCGAGCCCTATTGGACGTGCTTTGTTTTCAATTCCACTTGTTCTGGGCTGATTATCACTTTCCTTATTTTCTAAATTTGCACCTAGATTATTGTTTTTCTTTTTAGCATTTTTTTTCTCTCCACCGCATTTGGGTCTCTTTTCTCCGCGCTTTTCTTTCGTCTTTGTTTAGTCGTTGATGTTCCATTTCTACCCTATTCATTTCATTTCTACGTATTGACCTTATACACTTTATATGCACTGAGAGCCATAGAGCTGTGTGTACTGCTTGACTGACTGCCTTTACACTACTGATTTTTTTTTTCTGCCCGTGGTCTTATCTTGTAAGTAGGGCGTGTCTTGCACCGTGGCAAGTGTCTTTGGTCTCGCAGGTCTTTAAAATTGTCTTTCGAGAGGATCACGTATCATAACCTTGCTTTTGCTTTGCTTTCCAGGATTTCCTTTTATAATAGAGAGATCTCTTTATTTACAAAGATTTTTTATTGCCCTCTTTTGTGACCATCCAGGGTATGAGGGTGTCCCACTCTAGTGAGCATTTTCAGCTAATTTTGGGCTTACTGTGCTTTGGAACTCTCAAGTTCATAACACTTGTACACAATGGCAGTGCCCATATCATGAAAAAAATGACAGTACGAGTATCACAATAAAATGTATTTACTTTTATGTATTATTATGAATGCATCTTAAACAACTAAGTGAAGCCATTGTGTTCCTTGGTTCCTTCAGTGCCTTCAAGGCCAAGAAATGAATTCAAAAAATTAAAATACATCTCTGATAATCCATCCATCCATTTTCCAACCCGCTGAATCCGAACACAGGGTCACGGGGGTCTGCTGGAGCCAATCCCAGCTAACACAGGGCACAAGGCAGGAACCAATCCCGGGCAGGGTGCCAACCCACCGCAGATCTCTGATAATGGGAACAGTTAATAAGTATGCAAGTTCAAGAGCCTCAAAGTGGGAGTACAAAAGCTTGATACACTTCTAACAGTTCATACCTAGCTTATAAGACACACATTTTTAATTATAATGAAAATTATTGAATACATTTTATAAAATTATGACCACCAAACATGAACAGGAGCAGGCTTTTATATTCTGTTTCTGGATTATACTTTAATCTGTGTCTCGTCATTGTTATTAATGTCTTCTCCTTCAGACTGTTCTTCCGTTTGTGGGTTTTCTTGCAATAGTGACACCAGCATGGACACTGTCGTGTTTGGGTCCATGAGCTTCACCAGAGGTACATTTACATTTCTGTCTTGAAACATGCGATTTTGCACAGTCATTGCTAGCATGGAGTCAATCCCAAATGCCAAAAGGGAAGTATCATTTGTCACTTCCTCTGCATCCATACCACAGATGTCACAGAGCAATGTTATTACATAATTTTCAAGATTAGAAATGGAATTGCCCTGGGAAATCTCAGATGTGTCAGCTAAGTGTTTGATTTCCTCTGCCATGACTGAGTAGAAACGCTGCCTGAGGTAAACATTGGAGGACAGGAAGTGCTTGCTCAAATTTTGGAAATGAAATTTGGACGCAACTATCTGTGGGTTGCTCTGCACCAAGCAGTATTCCAGACATTCATGAATTTCGGGTACATCCAGGGTCATCAAACCCTTCTGCTCAAGGAATTGTTGAATTTTGTCTTTGTTCAACAGCAGACCGGTATTTAAAGCTCCCCAGTTAATTGACTGTCCAGGTAAACCGATCCGCCTTCGGTAATGACAAAACATATCTAAAAATGAGTTTGCCGCCGCGTAATTTGCTTGAGCAGAGTTCCCTAAAAAGGAAGCGATGGAAGAATAACACACAAAGTAGTCCAACTGGCATCGTCTGGTTGTGTTATGAAGATTTAACACCCCAACAACTTTGGGTCTCATCACTTTCTCAAAGTCAGATTTGCTCAAAGTGTGAATCAATCCATCATGCAGGACCACTGCACTGTGAAAGATCCCTCGTATTGTAACACTGGGATAGGTGTGTTTAATGGCACTGATTGCCTGCTTCACATCCTTTGGAATGGCCACATCACAGCAAATATTAGAAATGGTTGCTCCAAACTGGGTCTGTAGGTCTACAATATCTGCTTGTCTCTCTGGTGTCGGAGCACTTCTAGAGAGAATGACAATATATCCACCTCCATGCTGGGCAATGAACTTTACAGTCTCGAACCCCAAACCTGAAAGTCCTCCAGTTACTAAGTATACACCATCACGTCGAAAAAGTTGCGTATAAGGGGTAAATAGAGGAATTTTGGAAATTCTTTTGAAGTCATCCTGAAGAACAACCAACTGTATTGTCTTGGCCATAAAATAAGAGTCTAATATTTGATTCTGTGCCACCTCATTCCCATTGTGTATATCAGATTGAAGAACTTTGGTAGGGATGTCTAACAAGGACTTCTCCAACTTCAAGGACTTCACCCACTTGAAAATGGATTTGCTGTGTTTAGTAAGGTAGGTTTTCTGAAAAATTGTCATCAGCTGAATAACGTGAATGTGAACGTGTTCGTTGTCACTCTTAGGCATTTTCAGAAGATTAAGGGTCCAGTCGCTGTTACACACGATAACAATATGGCTGGCAGTTGTGATACTTAAAATGTTTCTAACAGATGAAAATTCAGTAGGATTTAAAAAAATTAAAGCTTCACTATTAATGACCTGTTCAGTATTTCTTTTTGTAATAATTTCAGTGTGCATACCACATTTATTTGCCCCGTGTGTAATAATTTTGCATAGAGTGGACTGAGGAAAGGAGGAAATTATCCCCACTTGCCTCGGAGGTCTGACTGTGGGTAAGACATTTACTAGAATTTCCCATGCTAATATGAAGAAGGAAACACAAGGAACTTCTTTCAGGAATGGAATCTTCTGGCTTTTGCAACAAACTGATTCAGGGAGGAGAACCCTAGAAGCTGCACCCACTGGAAAGCATGATATGATATGATCTCCAGGCTTCAGGGATGTGACATTACTTCCCACAGTTGTTACAATGCCACTGAAGTCAAGACACAAGAGTTGGTGGTTTTCGTTGGAGTATTGGGTCCAGTACATTGTCTCACCAAAGCGTAAAGCATTGAGACTCACAGGAAAGTAATCAGAGGAATGGAGACATATCTTGCTTATCTGAATCTCCACTCCGTCATTAGAGAGAGTTTTATTATTGCTACCAATAAGTACAGTGGCTTGCAGATGCTCAAGTCCGTATGGATTTGTCGTATTAAGGGCAAAGTTACGTACATCTAAAGTTGTCTGATGGTTCGAATTACTCCACACCTCTTTTTCAACTGCCCGTTTGATGCTTGAATGGTAAATCCGGCCTTTTCTGATCATAACTTCTGGATATTGTTGACTCTCATATGAAGTAATTACTTTTCCCAGCAAAACAATATCTTCATTATTTACAGATCCAATATCAATCACCTGAAAGGAAAGATGAAAAATTTCAGCAGCACATGCCCGGGACATTCCCCAAAGAGCAAATCCTGTGCTCATCTGATCGACCGTATTTTCGGAGGCTCTGTAGGTGATCGTTTTAATTGTGCAGCTGTATTTTGTTTCATTCAGCATAATGATAATCTGCTGGTAAGCTTCACAACAGTTTGTTAAGTGCTGTAGCACATTTTCTGGGTACAACTCATCAAAAATTTTGATTCCCCAGAAAAATAAAATTTCCGTGAATTCGGAATTGACAAAATATTGGCCAATATTCATCATTGCTGATTCTGTATCTTTATTTGAAATGTACACGGAGTCCGGATGAAGATGATGTTTCACCAACTGTGCCACCCCCAGCTGATCAGCAAACACTAAACACTTCGGATGACTTTGTGAGACCTGTTCCTCAGGAGCATCTACCCATTCATTTTGAAAAGTAAATTTACGGGTAATAGAAAGACCAGAGCCAATAAATGTAATCTGAACATGTTTAAGTTCAGCTAAGACGAAGCCGTTGGTATCAGTAAAACATCCGCACACCTCTGTACAATTATCGTCACTTTTAGTGACTTTCATATACATGAACATCTCACTCTGCAATGGTGCAGATATAATCAGGCTACCTATTGCTGAAGGAAATCCAGGTCTGGATTTGCCGGCACTTACCACAAAAAAGGACGACATTTGTAAAAAATAATCTAAAATTACTGGGTGAAAGAAGTATTTATGCATCTCTTTCTGAATTTTCTCTGGTACTCTAATTTTTGTAATGGCCTCTTTGAACTCTTCTTTTTTATAGATATTGCCAAGTTGCCTGAATACTCCTCTGTATTGGAAACCCAGGTTAGATAACTTCTCATAAATCGTCTCAGATGTCACGATTATTTCACACCGGGTGCGAACACTGTCCACTGCGATTTGTCTTTCCTCATTCACATTTTCAGAATTTGTTTGTATTCTGCCTAATGCATATGTGATTTCAGAAGAGTATATCTTAAAAGCTGTTGCTTCATCTTGTGATTCGAACTGTACCTGTAGGGGCATTGAGTTTTGATTCACGGTTAAGGGTTTATGAAATTTAATTTCCAACTGAAGGAAACTTACAGGTCGTTTTGTCTCTTGATTAGCCATGGCAGATGCCAAAGCTATCTCTGCATAGAAGGATCCTGGAACTATAGCGACACCATTGTTTTTATGTTCATATATGTATGGTACCACATCTGTCAACTTCTTGCATGTGATTATTGTCTGGTCATGATTTGCACCATGAAGGAGCGGATGGAAAGTGTCGAACATGTTTTGGTTTATTTGCCCCTCAGAATTAGAAGAGACCTCTTTCTTGACATGATCAAACTGGTACCTTGGGTAAGGGCTTGGTAGAGTCTCACACCCTTGATAAAACTGTTCCCAGCTGATGTCAAAACCCAATTCAAAAAGTTTCGTCACGACTGTAAGCAGACTCTCATAGTCCTTACTTGGTTGCACAGTAGGAAATATTGAAGTATCAGATCCTAAAATCTCCATAATACTCCTTTGAAGTGCCCTTCTGGGACCGATTTCTACAAATACAACATCTTTTTTTCCAGAAACTACTGACTTTACTGCCTGCTCAAAACACACAGGTTCTCGAACATTTTTGGCCCAGTATTGACCAGTGGTAAAATCCCCAGTGGAAATGAACTGTCCTGTTACTGTAGAAATCAGGTCTGTGGTCATTGGCCCAGTTTTTAGAAGCCCAATTTCTTCCTCAACAGTCTTCAAAATAGGATCCATCATAGGACTGTGGTATGCAGCCGGCACATCAAGGACATATAAGAAAATGTTCTTTGAACTGAACGCCAATGACAGCTCCCGGTGAATGTCATCTATGGACTCTGCATCACCTGATAAGGTACATGACTGGGGGCTGTTGAAGGCAGCAATGCTGATTTTTCTCGAAGAAGAATTAACAAAGCCTAAAAGATCAGAAACAGCAATGTTGCTGACAACAAGCATCTTCCCTCCAGTGACTTTGGCCTGCAAGATGCTTCGATAGTAAATGACCTTCACCGCATCCTGCAGGGAGAGCAAACCTGAGCAATGTGCGGCTGCAACCTCACCTACGGAGTGTCCTAGAACAGCATTCGGCTTTATACTCCACTGACTCAGAAGGCTCGATAAGGCCACCTGGATGGCAAACAGCAATGGCTGGATAATTTCTGGCTTGGTAAAATCATTATAGTCCTTTTCATTTTCCAGCCGGTCAAGAAGATGAAATGAAGCATATTTATTAAAAATGTTTTCAATTTCAATAATTTTCTCTCTAAATATGCTTTCTTCTTTTACCAGTTGTTTGCACATCCCCTTGTAGGTGACTCCATTTCCACAGAACACAAACACTAAGTGTTGATCGGATTTGGCAGCTGCTATTTTTGTATTAGCTGCTGTTTGGATCTGCTTAGTTAAATTCTCAAGAGTCGGTGTGACAAAGGCTTTTCGGTACCTGTGTTTGGTGTGACTTCTCCTACATGCAGACGTATAGGCCAAGTCCTGCAGCTCTAATGAGGCACTGCTCTCAATTATCCTAACGGTGTCAGCCATTGTCATATGAATGGCTTTCTCCGAGGCTGCCGAGAGTACAAACAGCTTCAACCCCTTTTCAACACGGTGATTCAGAACCCGGGTCTCTTTGTATTGCCGCACCACAACGTGTGCATTAGTCCCACCGAACCCAAAGTTATTCACTCCTGCGGCCCTACCCAGTGGTCCTCTGCTTTCCCATTTCTCTGCTTTAGTTGGAATTTTAAGGTTGAGAGCTTCTGTATCAATGCTGGCATTGTCTTTGGAATAATGGAGGGATGGAACAAGGGTTTCATGTTGCATCATCAAGAGGATTTTGATGAGCCCTGCAACTCCTGCTGCAGATTCAGTGTGTCCAATGTTACCTTTTACGGAACCGATGACAAGGCTTGGAGATCCAGCTGAACGACATTTAGCAACTACGTTAGAGATGCTGCTGGCCTCAGTAGGATCACCTGCTGATGTTCCAGTCCCATGAGCCTCTATATATTGTATGTGTGAAGGGTCAACATGTTTGGAATAAATGCTGTGTAGAAGCTGCTCCTGCTGCATCATTGATGGCCTGGTGATGGGCGTTACTGTTCTTCCATCTTGATTTACAGCACTGCATGTTATGATGCCTCTGATATGGTCAAGATCTTTCAGTGCCTAAAAAAGAAAACTGATGAGTGACTGAGTTTACAGTTGATAATCATATACAACCATATATGGGACAACTTCACTAAAAAGTGCCATTCTTCTTCTTCTTCTGCTCCCGTGATCATCTTTTCCCATATCTTTCTGTCTCTCTGCATCTCGCTCTGTTACACCCAGTACCTGCATGCCATTATTAGCAGTAATAATACTAAATTAATAGCACTACATATCCACTAGACGGCAGCAACAGGTCAACTTTGTTCTGGCAGAATGACACTTTGTATAGAGTCGATCTTATCTTATATCTTATTTTTATTCTTTAACATTTATATAAAATTTACTCTCTGTCTGCTTGACCATCAAATGAAAACCACCGCAGCTATTTCCACAAAATTTTGTAGTTTTTCGATGTAGTCTAACTTAGAATATTGGCTAATAACATTTTAGATTTTCTATTTATAAATGCAGTGCATCCAGAAAGTATTCACAGTGCATCACTTTTTCCACATTTTGTTATGTTACAGCCTTATTCCAAAATGGATTAAATTCATTTCTTTCCTCAGAATTCTACACACAACACCCCATAATGACAACGTAAAAAAAGTTTACTTGAGGTTTTTGCAAATTTATTAAAAATAAAAAAATTGAGAAAGCATAAGTATATAAGTACTGTATAAGGTCTATCATGCACTTTGATGACCAGTTGCATCATTCATCATTCTGGTGCTGACATAACCACTCTCTACTCAGAATTCACCACTTTGGATGCATGGTGCATCATCCATATCGCCATGTAGTTAGAAAAAGTTCAGCAAGCAGTGAAAACCCAATAAGCTCCAGCCATCCACAGAGTTGTTCCTGGATGTCAGACATCATTTACACCAGGGGTCTCCAACACGTCGCTCGTGATCTACCGGTAGCTCGCCACCCCTTTCCAAGTAGCTCGCCAAAGGGTTAATGAATCCTACATAAGTTTGAAAACTTGATTAGTCAAATTTGGGGTAGGCGATCTTTCCAAAAAATCATATCACGATCCTTTTAACACAAAATTACGATCCACAATCTGAATTGCAATCTATCTTTTCAATGTGGCATACACTTAAGAGAATATCTGGACTCAAACTCATCAAGACCTAAGTAACACTTTATTTTAAATATCAAACAAAGTTGAATTCAATTGTTCTCTCGTTCGCTAGCTAAGCGGAGTTAAGGAACACGCCCCGAAGCTGGCGAGTGAGTGAGGAGAGCACCCCTCTCCTTGGCCTGCTGCTTTTTTCTCAGATTTGCGCAAATAAATCGTTACCACAAGCAAACTCTGATACAGAGCGAAATGAGAGAAGTCGCAAAATCAACCGGAGTGTTCAAGCAAATTATAGAAAAAAATCCGATCTAAATCCGTTAATCTGTCTGCTTGTGAAAAGCAGACAGACATAGAGACATTGGATTTTATATATTATATATTAGTAAACCTTCACAATAATGTGCAGTTAAAGTCTCAACAGTATTTCTGGAGCTTGGTAGAGCCAGAAAAATATACGAATCTTCACCAAGCAGCTCTGAAAATGTCCGCTTTGTTTGGGTCTCCATACCTCTGTGAATCTGACATGAATGTCATGAAATGAAAGTTCAGAACAAGACTGACAGACGAACATTTAAATGACTCCATAAGAGTGAACCCTGGGCGGCATGGTGGCACAGTGGGTAGCGCTGCTGCCTCGCAGTTGGGAGATCTGGGGACCTGGGTTCGCTTCCCGGGTCCTCCCTGCGTGGAGTTTGCATGTTCTCCCCGTGTCTGCGTGGGTTTCCTCCGGGCGCTCCGGTTTCCTCCCACAGTCCAAAGACATGCCGGTTAGGTGGATTGGCGATTCTAAATTGGCCGTAGTGTGTGCTTGGTGTGTGGGTGTGTTTGTGTGTGTCCTGCGGTGGGTTGGCACCCTGCCCAGGATTGGTTCCCTGCCTTGTGCCCTGTGTTGGCTGGGATTGGCTCCAGCAGACCCCCGTGACCCTGTGTTCGGATTCAGCGGGTTGGAAAATGGATGGATGGATGGAAGAGTGAACCTGAGTGGCTCCACTCCACCATACACCTCAGTGCCAGTCATCTGACTATCTAAAAAACACATCACACATGCAACTGGACATGTGAATAAAGTGACACAGTGACATGGAACAAAATGACAAATGAATAAGGAATATCTGTGTACAGGGAGTCCTCAAGTTACAACGTCTCGACATACGACGTTTCGAGTTTACAACGCTCACTCCCATAAAAACTTTAAAAAATTGAGACGTGAGAAGGAATAAATGTAAGGATTTTTTTTTACACTCATTTTTTCTGTTACTACAGTACAGTGTACAGTACAGTATATTTATGTCCTTTTCCTTTTTCTGTGGCTTAGTTGTGTTTTTATGTTCTAGATTACGATTTTGCAAATGTGTTAGGATAGGTAAGTGACTTAGGCTAGGGTGTGTTTCGACTTACACCAAAATTCGGTTTACATCACTGTTGTAGGAACGGAACTGTGTCGTAACCCGTGGAAACCCCTGTATTTGGAATTGCGTTGTTTTGTTTTGACAGCATTCATGTTTTAATTCAATAGTGTGAGATACACTAGAAAATGCACTTGCAGGTGAACTAAATATTTTTTGTGATATTTTAATGCAAAATGTGAGTTGTGGACACCAACATTTTGTAAATGTTCAGGCAAAACAAGCTTATTCAGTTTGTTCGGGTTGAAATAAGTTATGAGAATAAACGTTAGAAAACACGAGTAGCTCTCTGCCATTTTCATTTTGTAAAAGTAGCTCTCAGGGGAAAAAAAGGTTGGAGACCCCTGATTTACACCATGCGGCCCTCTCGCCCCATGCAGATGTGTCAAGCATAAACCAGCCTTAATGCTGCCAGATTTGCGATTTTGTGCACCTCTGATTGTATGCAAGTCAACACACTGTTTTTGCTCTACCTTGTTTGATTTTGCGTGCCGCCACATTTAATTGTGTGTGTCACCTCATGTTCATCTTTAAATTTTCTAATGCTAGCACTTCAGGGCCACCATATGAAAGACTTGAAGTAGAACTCCATGATACCAGGCAAGCCTGGCTCTGCAAAACCTGAGAAGCAGACTGTTTCTGGCCTCTGATTGTCTTCATGCTTTTAATTACTGTAATCAATTATATCGAGTGATCATATCGAGTTATTACTTTGAAATTCTGTAACGGTTGGCTGCATTGCAAAATTCTGAAATGCAAGAATTACCTTTTCCAAAGGCTTGAGTAGGACAATACCACAGCCTTCTCCTCTCCCATAACCATCAGCCTTGTTGGAGAAAGGCTTGCTGACACCTTCTGGAGATATCATTTTTGCTTTGCTGAGGGAGACGAATATCCTTGGCTCAAGGATACAACTCACTCCTCCACAGATTGCCATTTCACAGTCACCTGGATGAAAAAAGCAAAATACACAAATCTTTATGAGTGCAATGATGTCTCCCAGTAAACCCAGAGCTCCTGTTAACTATCATGAAAAGTTTTGGTCTTATTGGACTCATAAGGATAAATCAAAGAGTCAGCTCATGGTTCATTTTTAAGCTTTGTCTGGAGACTCGTGTGCAATCACATCCATACATGTCTTCAGTGAACCTGCTTAACCAAACTCCACAGTTCTAACATGAAATGCAAGACAGGAATTGACAGTGTGTATGATATCACCTAATGATTACAGACCAGTGGCCCTTACAGTCCACATCACGACAAGCTTCAAATCCTGGACAATGTGAGTCCTCAAGTGAAAGAGCACCTGGACCCACTGTAATTTGCTTATCGGATAAAAATTGGAGAGGAAGATGCAATTATTTGTCTGTTCCAAAAGGCAGGACAAAACCAGCAGCGCTCTGAGGATTATGGTTGCTGATTTCTCCAGTGCCTTCAATACCATCCACTTATCTCTGTTATGAGGTCACCTCAGGGATATGAAGGTGGGTGAGCCTGTGAGCAGTTTGTGAGTTTCTGATACAGATATGAGCAACACTAGAGCACCATAAGGAACAGTCATGTCTGATTTTCATTTCACCCCAAAGACCTCAGACTATAAATATAACAACAGGTCATGTCACTTGCAGATATTTTCTGCTGATTCTGCACTTAAAGATTGTATTCACCAATGGAATGAGACAGAGGAGAGAGAACTTGGTTTCTTGGGGCAGAAAGAATTATCTGCAACTCAATATCAGAAAAAGCCTCTATGTCCTGTCATTATTCAGGAAGTGCATGTGGAGGTGGTGCACTATTACATGGACTTGGGGTTCCATATCAGTGACAAGCTTGACCCATCTTGGAACACAGAGGAGCTATATAAGAAAAGGCAGAGGAGACTCTTTTTCCTTAGGAGACTGCATTCCTTTAATATGGGAAGTGACATCCTTGACATTTTCTATAACTCTGTGATGGCCAGTGTGATTTTCTTTGTTGTGGTATGCTGGGCTGGTAACATCACTTCAAGAGAGGCTCACCGAATCAACCAGCTAATTAAAAAGGTAGGCTCAGTTATAGGATGTACTCTGGTCCCCCTGGAGGTCATAGCCAAGGAGAGAATTAAAACAAAACAGTGCCATCATGAACAACGCTGCACATCCTCTCTGTGACACACTAACACTGAGAACTTTCAGCCAATGAATTATCCAGCAGAAGTCTGTCAGGAAATATGATAGGAGTTCCTTTATACCAACAGCAATATGCCTGTACAGTGCCTTACTGTGATCGTGATTGCCAATTTTGAAGTTTTCTTTCTTATTTGTCATTCTGGTTTGCACACTTAATTTGCTTCTGCAAAAAGTCAAATCTCTGCTCGAGGACAAATAAAATTCTCTCATTCTGTGTGTGTGTTCAGACCATGGTGTGGATGTATGTGTGTGTATGCATGTATTTGTCTAGCTATTTATTTATTTATTTTAATAAGCTTCTGTAAAAATCCAAATTTGCCTGAGGACATCTATCTATCTATCTATCTATCTATCTATCTATCTATCTATCTATCTATCTATCTATCTATCTATCTATCTATCTATCTATCTATCTATCTATCTAGCATATAGTGCCTTTCATATCTATCTATCTATCTATCTATCTATCTATCTATCTATCTATCTATCTATCTATCTATCTATCTATCTATCTATCTATCTATCTATCTATCTATCTGTCTGTCTGTCTGTCTGTCTGTCTGTCTGTCTGTCTGTCTATCTATCTATCTATCTATCTATCTATCTATCTATCTATCTATCTATCTATCTATCTATCTATCACTTCAGCACTTTCAGTGTCCTCAGCTCCCAAATATGTTAAATGTGTGTTCTTTATCCATCCATCCATTTTCCAACCCACTGAATCCGAACACAGGGTCACGGGGTTCTGCTGGAGCCAATCCCAGCCAACACAGGGCACAAGGCAGGGAACCAATCCCGGGCAGGGTGCCAACCCACCGCAGGACACACACACAAACACACCCACACACCAAGCACACACTAGGGCCAATTTAGAATCGCCAATCCACCTAACCTGCATGTTCTTTATCTCACTTGGTAAATGTCTTTTCACCTGTGATCTCTTTAATCCTCCATTTGTTTCTTTATCTGTCCAGCATTCTTCTAAAAACACATCTTGCAACTCTCTGGTCATACATTAAAGGAGACCAAATGTAACACCTTAGAATGATCACCTTTGTTTTCATTGTTATATGTTGGTTTAATGGAACCGTTCATTGTCTAACTTGTCCCCATTTACATTTGTGTGCATTCATCATAAAGCATCTACTTCTAATAATATATTTTTAAAAGAAATGGAAGAGAAAATCCCCTTGTGTGCATAGGGGTTTCCTCCCACAGTTCAAAGACATGCAGGTTAGGTGGACTTGCATTACTAAATTGTTCCTGCCTTTCCTCAGATCCTCGCCGGGATAGGTTCCAGGCTCCCATTGACCTTTTTCCCATTTGAAAGATGAATGGAATGATGGAAGAGAAAAAAGTGAAGGATCTACAGTTACTATTCTGCTCTTGGCCACATGTGACTTGGATTATATTGAGTGAAAAAGTGTAGGAAATAAACTTGCAACCTCTGTAGCCCAACCCTGAGCACCCTTGTACTAAAACACTGTATGAGGAAATTAAGAAATAAAATAGTGAACCTTCATCCCATAGATGGCAGCATTGCATTTCAGAGTGCCACACAGCAAGTAGGAGGAAATGAAGAAAAAATAATAATTCAAATGGAAGTAAATATAAAGCTGCAAGTTTCACTCAGGATAGGTCTTGGTTGGTTTTTGTGTTTATTTGCAGTGTGCAGAAGTGGATCTCCAAGTGGTAGGTGAGTCACAAACATTCCCACCTGCTGGCAACTGTGGCCTGAAGAGACACAGTATGCTAACTGTCATAGCTCTCTAGCCTTCGGAAGTTTGGTATCAACAAGAAATCTTGGCGTTTTTGATCTACTGTATCTATCTATCTATCTATCTATCTATCTATCTATCTATCTATCTATCTATCTATCTATCTATCTATCTATCTATCTATCTATCTATCTATCTATCTATCTATCTATCTATCTATCTATCTATCTATCTATCTATCTATTGTAGAAAAGGCGCTACATAGGCTCATGACCTGGCACAGAACGACACATTTTCTTCTCCACCTGTGTGCGCACGTCTTCCCTGTGACCCACAGGCAATACACAGTCCCAAAAGCACTATTTTCCCCACAACAATAACAGCACAGCACTCTTTTCTCCTCTCCCACCACTCCTCCACAAGCGTAGTCCTCCTCCTCCCGACCCTGGCTCTCTGAGTGGGTCTATCTATCTATCTATCTATCTATCTATCTATCTATCTATCTATCTATCTATCTATCTATCTATCTATCTATCTATCTATCTATCTATCTATCTATCTATCTATCTATCTATCTATCTATCTATCTATCTATTGTGGCGGACAGCCGGGACGCCGCTTCAGTATATGTTCTGGGGGAGCAAGCATGGACTACTCAATACCTCCACTGGGACGCTAGATGGCAACCCCCCTGGGTTGCAGCAGTGCCTTGGACTACCGCAGGGCTTCATGGGAGTTGGAGTTTGGTGCAGCCCTGTTGGGATCCGTAGGTGCTGCCAGGGGGTGCTGCAGCAGGAGCTGCTGAGCCCCAATGGGCAGTGTTTTCACCACACCCGGAAGTGCAGCCAGAAATGGGCAATCAAGCACCTGGGTGAACTATAGAAGGGGTCAGCAGCCACCATTCAAGGAGCCAGAGTCGGGAGGAGAGGAACTATAGCTTGCCAGAGAGGAGTGGAGAAGATAAAGAAGAGAGAGATTTGATTTGTGTTTATTTGAGTTTGTGCTTGTGCTTAGTGTGGGACTGTGTTGTGTCTTTTATAAGTGTGCCTCCGTGTCTGTCTGTGTCGGGTCAGCGCCCATATAATGCCTTTTGTTACACTATCTATCTATCTATCTATCTATCTATCTATCTATCTATCTATCTATCTATCTATCTATCTATCTATCTATCTATCTATCTATCTATCTATCTATCTATCTATCTATCTATCTATCTATCTGTCCATCTCTTCAATATTTCTCTGACCATGTAATTATTCAGCAAAATGCCACAGTGACCCACTATCTATCATGTTCTGAGGTTAGGCCACAGATTTTAAATCTCCATTAGGTATTTCTTTTTAAATATTTTATATTTAACACATTTGAACTGCAATAAACCACAGAACCTCCACATCCAACTACTGTACTAAGATGAGCACATGCATTTGAATCTACTGTCTATGAAAACAGCTTTAGCACATGATATTGTAAAATAATAATAAAAAAAAATAATTCATGTACTTGAGCAGCACATGCAATTATATTCTGTTACCACTGTTATCTTTGAATATGAGTCGCTGTTACAAAGAATATGTCATAAAATAAAATTGTGAAAAGAAAAGCTTTAATAAAGTGACTAGAACTTTTAAAAATGGCTCAACTTTCAAAGCAGGTAACCAAGTCTCTGTACTCTCCTACATGCTGTGCCATGCTGACATTTACTTACTTTTCTCCTTGCTGCCTTACCTCTTTTATTTGATGCCATGTTTTGCAGAAACAAATGCAATTAAACCTTCATTTGTGTATTTGTGATATAAGGAAAGTAAAACAGAAACTGAACCATTTCATCCATCCATTATCCAACCCGCTATATCCTAATGACAGGGTCACGGGGGTCTGCTGGAGCCAATCCCAGCCAACACAGGGAGCAAGGCAGGAAACAAACCCCGGGCAGGGAGCCAACCCACCGCAGGGCGCACACACACACACACACACACACACACCAAGCACACACTAAGGACAATTTAGAATCGCCAATGCACCTAACCTGCATGTCTTTGGACTGTGGGAGGAAACCCACACTGACACAGGGAGAACATGCAAACTCCACACAGGGAGGACCTGCGAAGCGAATCCGGGTCTCCTAACTGTGAGGCAGCAGCGCTACCCACTGCGCCACCGTGCCGCCCAAACTGAACAGTTTGATTGTTCAAATATGTGAGGCTTGCTCTGAACACAATGTTACAAATAAACAAGCTTGCTCAACCCTGATGTATGAGTAAGTTTATAATTATCTCGCGCTGGGTGAACTTACCAGTACTGGCGGACCTAAAAATGTGAACACTCTCCCAGGTTTGTATGTTTTTTAATAACAAGTTTGATTTCCTCTAAAACCATCATACAGCATACAGTATGTTTATAACATCACATCCTAATAAAAATGCCAATTGTTTTTATTTTGTTGTCATGTCATTTTTACACTAAAGTTCCCCAATTGACAAAGTACCTGCACTCTTAAAAATAAAGGTGCCGGACTGTTTCTTCAGAGTGATGCAATAGGGAAGCCATTTGTTTGGTTTCTAAAAGACCCATCCAGATGAAGGTTCAGGAAAGAACCTTTATTTATTGAAATTTGTAACAGAATAAATAGCCATGAATAGATGTTAACAGATTTATGCAATGCCAATGGGTCATACTTGTAAAAGGACTCTTGCTGCATATGTCCAGTAACACAGACTAAGCCCAGGTTTTCTTAATCTGTTAATGTCCTGCAACCCACCAACATAAAAGATTTCTTTTTTTAAAATATATTAGGAAGCACAAAAAACTAACTTGACATGCAAAGAACTCTTCCCAGAATGAACTCTTGATATCTTTCTGCTGTGAAACATTCTGACCTGTCATTGTTTATACACGTCTTAAACAACTATCATACACTGATAATTTCTGTATTATCTATATCTATTATTTATTTATTATATTACCTATCTATTGACTATATTAATGTATCTAGATTGCAAATACCATACATTGCATCAGTGTTCATATTGCTAACTACACGTCAACATTGCTGCTACTTCTTTGTCTTGTATTTGCACAATGTCTTGTCTTGTTTGTGTTTTAATTTTAAATTTAAATTTTAACTCTATTTCTAATTTATTATTTGCACGTCATGTTGTTACACTGTGGACCCTGAGCTTCGCAATTTTGTCTATCTGTACAGTTGTATATGTTTGCGATGACAATAAAGTTCACTTTGACTTTTGACTTTGAAATGGAGCTTTGACAAGCAAAGGCTCTATGAGGCACCACACAACCCAGTAAAGAACCATATAGTGGCCATTAAAGAACTATAATTTTTACGAGTGTGATACACTTTATAACTTCCTTTTACCTTGCTTTATAGAATGACAGGCATAGTGCAGGGCCACCAGGGATGAAGAGCAGGCGCTGTCAATTGAAAAAGAGGGCCCAGTGAAGTTGAAACAGTAGGAGATGCGGTTGGCCGCTATGCTCATGGCTGTCCCAGTGCCGTTGTAATGATTGATGGTACTGGCAACATTATTCAAAATCATCTCATAATCCCGGTTCATGAGGCCTGCAGATATAAAATACGAAATGTAGATGTGATAAAGAATTCAGGCAGGTTGCTACTTAATTTAATGGGATAAGAAGCAACCTCCCTTGCATTAAATGAACACAATCACAGTTAAAGCTCAGTTGCTTGAGTCTCTTATTATAATCATATTGCCCTTGATTGAAAGAAAAAGTCATTTATCTACAGTACATATATTAGACACTAAAGTCAAGCTTAATTTCATATACTGTTAATGAAAGACCCCATTAATATGGTGGTGGGTGCCAGACATGCTAATTAAGCCAGGTTTTTACTTCACATGATGCGACGCTCCTGCTACGCAAGCGTTGTACTGTTTATACTTGCGCGCGTACTTTATGTAAATCTGGAGGAATCCACCAGGTGGCAGTGTGAGATATTATCACGGTGAGAACAGGTTCGGCTTTGCTGTGTTGTGACTTGCCTGGAACACCCATTAAACTCTGATGACACTTTACCGCAATATCTCTGAAAAAGATGTTTAATGATTAAATCCATCCATCCAGGGATGTGTCCATTCCAGCAAGCATTCAGCTCATTGCAAGGTGAATACAAGCACACACATACACTGAAGTCATCTTAGTGTCACCAAATCAGCATATGTTTGGAAGGAAATGGAGCCCACTGTGGAAATCCAGCAGGAAAACATGAAAACTCCAGGTAGGGAATACCAGCGATGTGACTACCTGCGAGACAGCAATGCTACCGCTCCGCCACCGTCTCACCCCCATGTGTGTAATTATTAACAGTATTCATTAATTAAATGAATTAAAGACTTATCTGTAAAATGTAACATACATACTTTAATGCATTTCATCATGACGGTGATATCATGTGCAGAGAGTTGGAATATCATACGTTTAATGTGTTCTGTGTGGTGATCTATTGCTGTATGCCTCTTGGAAAGAGTTTCCCATAGCTGTCTGTGTTGGATTTGGGGAGCTGGTGTGCCCCCTGCAAGCCACGTTGGTTTTGTTTTGACTTTTCAGTTTTCGACTTCTGGTTGTCTTTTACTATGTCTGGCTTGGTGTTTATCAACTTGTTTTTTTTTTTTGTTCTCACAATAATGCTTGGACACATCAAGCAGTTAAACATTGCTGCCAGAATAAGTCTTGTATTTTGTGTAATGCATTGAGTAAGGTCACGCTCACCAATGAACACGCCTGTACTGGTCCCGCTAGCTTTTTCCATTGGTATTCCAGCATCCTCCAGGGCTCGGAAGGTACACTCCAGCAACAGTTTCTGCTGTGGATCCATTCTTTCCACTTCTGCATCAGTAATGCCAAATAACTTGCTGTCAAATTCATTAAATCTGAGAGAAGATGAGCATTTTTAAGAAATTAAATTGTTGATTTGCAAATCATTGTATTCAGTATCTCGGAGAATTAGAATATCAATTAAGACCAATGCAAAAAAAGGATTTTTAGAAATGTTGGCAAACTGAAAGGTATGAACATGAAAAGTATGAGCGTGTACAGCACTCAATATTTAGTTGGGGCTCCTTTGACCTGGATTACTGCAGCAATGCGGCGTGGCATGGAGTCGATCAGTCTGTGGCACTGCTCAGGTGTTATGAGAGCCCATGTTGCTCTGATAGTGGCCTTCAGCTCTTCTGAATTGTTGGGTCTGGCGTATTGCATCTTCCTCTTCACAATACCCCATAGATTTTCTATGGGGTTAAGGTCAGGCGAGTTTGCTGGCCAATCAATAACAGGGATACCATGGTCCTTAAACCAGGTACTGGTAGCTTTGGCACTGTGTGCAGGTGCCAGGTCCTGTTGGAAAATGAAATCTGCATCTCCATAAAGTTCGTCAGCAGCAGGAAGAATGAAGTGCTCTAAAACTTCCTGGTAGATGGCTGCGTTGACCTTGGACCTCAGAAAACACAATGGACCAACACCAGCAGATGACATGGCACCCCAAACCATCACTGACTGTGGAAACTTTACACTGGACCTCAAGCAACGTGGATTCTGTGCCTCTCCTCTCTTCCTACAGACTCTGGGACCTTGATTTCCAAAGGAAATGCAAAATTTACTTTCATCAGAGAACATAACTTTGGACCACTCAGCAGCAGTCCAAAGGCGAGACGCTTCTGATGCTGTCTCTTGTTCAAGAGTGGCTAGACACAAGGAATGTGACAGCTGAAACCCATGTCTTGCATACGTCTGTGTGTGGTGGTTCTTGAAGCACTGACTCCAGCTGCAGTCCACTCTTTGTGAATCTCCCCCACATTTTTGAATGGGTTTTGTTCCACAATCCTCTCCAGGGTGCGGTTATCCCTATTGCTTGTCCACTTTTTTCTACCACATCTTGTCCTTCCCTTCGCCTCTCTATTAATGTGCTTGGACACAGAGCTCTGTGAACAGCCAGCCTCTTTAGCAATGACCTTTTGTGTCTTGCCCTCCTTGTGCGAGGTGTCAATGGTCGTCTTTTGGACAACTGTCAAGTCAGCAGTCTTCCCCGTGATTGTGTAGCCTACAGAACTCGACTGAGAGACCATTTAAAGGTTTTTGCAGGTGTTTTGAGTTAATTAGCTGATTAGAGTGTGGCACCAGGTGTCTTCAATATTGAACCTTTTCACAATATTCTAATTTTCCGAGATACTGAATTTGGGACTTTCATTAGTTGTCAGTTATAGTCATCAACATTAAAAGAAATAAACATTTGAAATACATCAGTCTGTGTGTAATGAATGAATCTAATATACAAGTTTCACTTTTTGAATGGAATTACTGAAATAAATCAACTTTGTCATGATATTCTAATTTTATGACCAGCACCTGTATTTATAAATGGACAGTGTCATAGTGATGAGCGGTCCTGTCTCACATCTCAGGAGACTGCACTCTTCAATGTAATGGCTTGTTAATGGCATTTTACTTGGTTGTGTGGCTTTTTCTAGAATCCACACTTGACAAAGAACCATTTCATAACATGCATTGAATCCACTTGACTTGAGCATTCCTAGTTTTCATTCTCTTTCTCTGTGCGTTTAGCATTCATTTGCTTAGAGGTTGATGTGCTTGCTGCTTCCTGAGCAGCTCTTCTTTCCTCCACCCTAGCAGCCCGCTTCTTCTCTTCTTCCATCGGCATCTTTTCACGTTAAAACTGATTAAGTCAGTGTTTGTGTTGCAAATACTTAATACGTTTTCCTTAATTTTTCACTTAAGATGGCACTTAAGTCTTCAATCTGCCTCAAGAATAATTTAATACTGATACTGATGCTCTGTGCAAGAGAGGACAGAGCCGACTATACTCCCTTAGAAGGCTGGCGTCCTTCAACATCTGCAATAAGATGCTGCAGATGTTCTATCAGATGGTTGTGGCGAGCGCCCTCTTCTACACAGTGGTGTGCTGGGGAGGCAGCATACGCCTCATGCCTGGACAAACTGGTGAGAAAGGCAGGCTCTATTGTAGGCACAGAGCTGGACAGTTTGACATCTGTGGTGGAGCGACGGGCGCTGAGCAGGCTCCTGTCAATCATGGAGAATCCATTGCATCCACTGAACAGGATCATCTCCAGACAGAGGAGCAGCTTCAGCGACAGACTGCTGTCACCGTCCTGCTCCACTGACAGACTGAGGAGATCATTCCTCCCCCACATTATGCGACACTTCAATTCCATGGGGGGGTAAATGTTAACATTATACAAAGTTATTGTCTGTTATACCTGCATTTTTATCACTCTTTGATTTAATATTGTTTTTTATCAATATGATGCTGCTGGAGTATGTGAATTTCCCCTTGGGATTAATAAAGTATCTATCTATCTATCTATCTATCTATCTATCTATCTATCTATCTATCTATCTATCTATCTATCTATCTATCTATCTATCTATCTATCTATCTATCTATCTATCTATCTATCTATCTATCTATCTATCTATCTATCTATCTATCTATCTATCTATCACTTCAGCACTTTCAGTGTCCTCAGCTCCCAAATATGTTAAATGTGTGTTCTTTACCTCACTTGGTAAATGTCTGTCTGTCTGTCTGATTATTTTGTTTTCCTATGTCATTGCTCTGAAGAACCACTCTGGCACCTTTTATTTTTAAGAGTGTGGATGTGGATGCCCTACTTTGTATGGGGTTCAGTAGTTCTTACCTGAGGCTCAAAGTCTAGTTGTCAGGTTTTGTTCTGTGCTCTATACTTGTTCTTTTTATATTTTTCATAGTTGCTGTTGTTATTTGTGACACGATGTTTTGCCATTTGATATGCCCTATGTGAATGTAATAATGGTGGCGGCCTTATACTCATGGCATTGCTTTTTCAAAGACCAAGCTGTGTGCTCAGAAAGCAGCACTTTGTTTCAGTAAAGGAAAGTCTAATGTAAGAAAGTTGGTTTGTTAATCAAACTTTATTTTTTGGATGATTGGTTTTGACTATATGTTGTCCTGACATTGACTCTCTTATTGATTTAGTGAGTACGCACAGCCCTTTTTGCTTAATTAATAACCTAGCCACAACTATTTTCTGTCTTTACTCCGCCTCACTCACTCTTAACTGCATCTGCTAAGCTCCTGCTTTTATAGAACAATCTGAATAATCACAGCACATGTACACACAAGGTCATACTAATTACACTCTGCTGTACACAGCAACTTCAGCACTTGAGCGTTTGGCAAAGAATAAACAGTTGATGTAGGAACAGAAATTACAATTTACCCATCAATAAGAGACGCCCTGCAGGTGCAAGACTTCCCAGGCACGTTATCATCAGGATCGTACCACAATTTCAAGTCGAAACGCTCTTCAGGTAATTCCACTGTGCAGTTTTTGCCTTCCAAGAGAACTTTCCAGAAGGAATCTATTCCTTCACCTAAATATGAACAGAATTTCCATGCAACTATTAAAAAGCAAATACAATAATATATTGAAAATTTATATTGTCAGAAATATGAGCATCCAGAGTGTTTTTAGGAGTTTGTGCTGTTTTAATACAAGGAAGGAAAAGAGTGTGACACAGTCACTAACTTCTGTTCCATCTGTTTCTCTAGACTGGAGGCAGAGAAATCTCCTGAGGAATTTTGGGGTCACTTCCTGTTCTTGCAAAGTCCTACCCAAGGAATTTGATGCTCACCTTCGGACCAACTTCAGAAGAAATCAGAGTTCTGTTTTTCTTGGTTTTCTTTCTTTCATTTTAGCACCAAACAGTCTAACCATTTTTAGCATGTGTGTGCTTTCCTCTTTTCAGTTCCTTACACCAATGTTTCTCAACATTTTTGGTGTCGCATTTAAGTGGTTTGCCCCCTTAGTGAATCAAGTGTGATCGTCAGCTGGGTGAAGTGGTGCACAATTAATGGAGCAACAACCCACTTCATGCACCCCTCACGACCCACCACGAACAACTTTGTGACCCATTGCAACACACACTGCTATTTTATACAATAGCAATCAGTGGTTGGCAAACACTGCTTTACACGATTCATGTAAATGGGGCATGCCTTGAGACTTCAACACTCATTTTCTCATCTTGTTTCATATTTTACAATGCACAGTGCCTACTATACTACAGTTTTTGGAATCTGACCATTAGAACATTTTTTTTTTACTGAGAACAGGCCATTCAGCCTGATGAGGTTGCCAGTGTTACTCACCTAGATTGTCTAAAACAACATCAAATTGAGTTGTTAAGGTCCCTAAAACTTTAATCTGAACCAAGCTATTCAGTAATGTTCTCAAAATCATCCTAATATTTCTGAGAAATTTGTGGTTTCCAGCTGTGTCTCTGTGTTCTTCTTGATGAATTTAGTTTATCTTGGACATTATAGGATCGTCTTTGTTGCATGGTTTGACTCGCTTTACTTTTGGCATAAATGACCAACTTATTAGATATTACTTGGTGGATGAAAATCTTTCCAAAACATGTTCTCAGCCATTTGCCTGAGGTATACTGGGTCCTTAAATAGGCCTCAGACAATATTATGGCTAGAGGCCCCAACTTTCTGGACTCATCTAATTCAAGCAGAAACATAATTGGCATAAATGACAATAATAAAATCATTTAACAAAATAATAAAGATAAAACAAACTGTTAAATGAAAGAAATTAATGGACAATAATATCATATCACAATATAATTAACAAAAGTAACAAAATTAAATAAACTAGAATATAGGAGTATATGGATAGAAACTGAGCCCTGGTTAGACCATAACTTTTGCTTGCTCAGTCATAGTAAGACAGATTAGCAGTTTATCCAACCTAACCAGGGCTTTATCTCCATGGAAAATGTGAAGAATATACAAAGTCCACATAGACAGTTATCTGGCTGGCATTTGAACCCAGGTCTCTGAAGCTGATTGTGGTACTTCATAGCTATTTATTAAAATGGCTCAAGAAGTACAAATCTTTCACATTTAGGACACAACTAAATCCTACCTCCAGGAAAATTGCATCCAACTCCAACAACAGCAATTTCTCCACTTTGAATACCCATGCTTGATTTTAAACCTTAAAAAAAAGATAGTGGATTAAATTCAAAAGATACAAAACTTATTCAAGAAGGTATTAGATTGGTTTACATTATAGCTCTATAAGAATGTCAAAGAACGCACAACACCCAGCCCAAAGACAATTTCTTGTGTCTGAAATTGGCCATCAAAAAATAACAAAACATTTCCAGACCTGCGTTATTTCAGGGTTGCAGAATCAACAAGGGGTTACAGGACCAATCACAAGGACCAATTAGGAAATGCCATTTGTTACGCCATGGTAGTGTTCTACATTGACTCTACTCTACCCTGTATACTCTTTATTACATAGACCTGAACAAAATGCCCCAAATCCCTGCTCTAGCCCTCAAATGTTACACTACCTTTTATATCTATGACATCTGAGAACAGCATAGAGTACAAGAACAGGCAGAGCAAAAAGTTACACATTTATCAATCATGTATTATGGATTAGCAGTAACGGCGCACTGCACGGAATACATTTGACTTGAGCATTCCAAGTTTTCATCCACTTTCTCTGTACGTTTAGCATTCGTTTGCTCCGAGGTTGATGTGCTTGCTGTTTCCTGAGCAGCTCTTCTTTTCTCCACCCTTTACGGCCCGCTTCTTCTTTTTTTCCGTTGGCATCTTTTCATGTTAAAACTTATTAAGTCAGTGTTTGTGTTGCAATTTTTTAGTTTGCTTTCTTTAATTTTTCACTTAAGCTGGCACTTAAGTCTTCAATCAGCCTCAAGAATAATTTAAGATATGAAGATGTAGAGGAAGTGACGGTGAAGGCGGTAGGGATGAGAACGGTGCCCGAAAAAAGTAAACTTTTTTCACATTGTCATTATGGGGTGTTGTGTGTAGAATTCTGAGGAAAAAAATGAATTTAATCCATTTTGGAATAAGGCTGTAACATAACAAAATGTGGAAAAGTGATGCGCTGTGAGTACTTTCCGGATGCACTGTATGTGTACCAAATTTCAGGTCAATAGTTCAAACGGCTTGTGAGCTACAGGTGATTTAAAATCCTGGGCAGACAAACGAACAGCCACAGTAGCGTATTATATATAAAGATGTGCTCAAAAAATACGCAGAATGAAAATGTGAGTATTGGCAAAATAGTATTACCACAACCTGGGTAATTAATCAGTTAATCTTGCTTAAACTACCAGGTGGCTGTCTTACTAAGTATGTTGATATGTCTCTGGCATGGCTTGGTCTCTGCTCTCATGTGGTCTTTGAATGGAGTGTCAGAAACAGGCAGTGTGGCTGGTCTGAATATGGCAGCCAAGAGAGCGAGAGAGAGTTTCTTTGTTACTCTGTCTTTATGTTAGTCTGGCATCCTTAATGTACCTCCCAGACAAATGGGATATCATAGTGTAGGCTTGTCCCTCTGGTTCATTCCAGTCCTATTTAGACATAACTCAAGGTCAAGGTATTTTTATCATCACATGTACAGTGAAATTCTTATTTTCTAAATGTTAGTTTCAGTCAAAGTAATCAACATAAACATCATGAAAGGAAAAAACTAAACCTTAAATCTAATAATAATAATCACAGTAAATAACACAAAGCCTAACATTACATACACAAGAATCACAGAAGATGTGGGACTTCATTCGCTAAGTTGATTACAGACATTTTATCACATATGACAGTTGAGCATCCTTATTACATGTGGGTAGAAAGTATTTCTAAATCTCACAGTTCGAGTGTTAATAGTTCTGTAACGCATGCGTGATGGAATGTGGGAGGTAAATTTTCATGAAGGGTGAGTGGGGTACTTTATGATTTGTTTTGCCTTTCCGAGAGAGAGTGTGGTAAATATGTCCTGCAGCAATGGTATCTGTGTGTCAGTGATGGTCTGTGCTGTTTTCACAACCCTCTGCAATGCCTTGCGGTCTCTACCTGAACTGCTGCCATACCTGCACACCCTGCAGCCTGTCAGGGTGGACTCTAAAGTACATTGGTAAAAGTTTATGAGGGCTGCTGGAAACAATCAGGCATCTGACTAAGTAAAGTCGCTTATGGGTGTTTTTGGTGACCGCTGTAGTGTGTTCTGACTATCTAAGATCATTGGCAATGGCAACCCCAAGGGATTTACTGTTGCTTTTTCAACAGCCTTGCCTCCAGTGTAAAGGATTTACTAGTTGCTTCCTGAAATCAGCGATCATATCCCTAGTCTTGCTGACATTCAGAGAGAAGTTATTGTCCTGACACCACTCTAATAGGAGCCCAGTATCCTCTTTTGTTATCTGATATCACACCTTTGATGGTGGAATTGCCAGCAAACTTTATGATGGTGTCGGAGCTACTGTATATCTGACCCTACAGTCATGGGTGAGAGTGTACAGCAGGGGTCCTCAATCACAGTCCTGGAGGGCTGCAGTGGCTGCAGGTTTTTGTTCTAACCTGGTTGCTTAATTAGAAAGCAATTCTTCTCAGTAATTTTATTTCATGGTTTGTTAGAGGTTTAACTCTGCTATGTCAGGTCATTCTAATATCCTAGATTTTCTTTCCCTTTCTAAGGATATCATCCAAATGATCTGGAGACTAAAATGGATGAGTAATTCTCAGTCCTTCACTTTTTTCTCTTCATCTTCCTCCCAAGTATTTAATTAAACCTAATAGTGCATGATAAATACACACAGGTGTAAATGGTAACAAGCTAAATGGAGAAATGCTGGTCTCTTTTGTCATTTGCATGTTATTGATAATTAGGAGTAATTAAAAACCAAGAATAGAGCTGTTTAAGACTAAAATAAGCAATAAGGGTTCAAAATCTTAATAGGTGAGGCACCTAAAGAGAAGCAGAAGTGTTACTTGAGCAATAAATGCTTCTTATTAAGCAACTGGGCTGGAGCAAAAACCTGCAGACACTGTGGCCGTCCAGGACCGTGGTTGAGGACCCCTGGTGTACAGTGTACAGCATGAACATGGACTCTGTGATGGTCAGTACTTGAGTACAGTACAGTACTGGAGGCAGCAGGGGGGGAGAGAATAAAAACAAAACTGAGTTCCATTATGAGAAATGCTGCACATCCTCTCTCTGACATGCTAACACTGAGGATTTTCAGACAATAAACCATTCAGCAGAAGTGTGTCAAGAAACATCTATATCAGTGTTTCCCAAACCCAGTCCTGGGGGACCCCTGTGGCTGCAGGTTTTTGTTCCAACCGGATTCCTAATCAGTGACAGCACCTGATAGCACTGATCTCATTTAATTAGCTGGTATTTTTTTTTTCTTTTATTCGATGTTCAGAAAAGCACAGCAGCATGATTTTTACATTTAGAAGACATTTAGAAATATTTCTGTTTTTGCTATAGATTTAATGCTTAACTCTCTTTTGTTGATTTCATTATACTTTGCCCTTTCTCTGTGCAGTTTTTTCCCTTTCGTTGTATCTTAATAATGACAATTTAAAATGAGCAAATCAGACAAACAACACTGAATAATAAAAAGGTTGCAACTACTTTAGAGTCAGACCCACTAATTACTAAATAATAATTAATTAAACAATTAGAAGACCTAGAAAAGTAGAATGAAAATCAAGATGAAAATACTGTTAAAAAGAAAAAACATATTATTCCTATATAACTGCTTGGTAAATTTAAAATTTTTTTTTTTTAGCAAACTTAGTTTTCTAATTTCTATATTGTTCCCTAAACACAGAACTTGGGAAATATCAGTTCACTTAATTAGCCCAGGAGTTCAATTAAATACAGAAGCTGGTTGGAACAAAAACCAGCAGCCACAGGGGTCCCCCAGAACCAAGTCTGGGAAACACTGATCTATATAGTCCCTCACTGGGACTGTCACTTCCAAGTCAGAAGTTTTTCTTTTTTTTCTTTTCTTCTTTTTTAGTGATTCTGGTGTATGTTCAGCTCATTCTGCATGTGTGTATACATATTTATTTACCTATCTATTCATTCATTTAAAGAGCTTCTGTAAAAAGCCAAATTTATCCCTGGAGACAAATAAAAATCTATCTATCTATCTATCTATCTATCTATCTATCTATCTATCTATCTATCTATCTATCTATCTATCTATCTATCTATCTATCTATCTATCTATCACTTCAGCACTCTCAGTGTCCTCAGCTCCCAAATATTTTAAATATGTGTTCTTTATCTCAGGCGGCACGGTGGCGCAGTGGTAGTGCTGCTGCCTCGCAGTTAGGAGACCCGGGTTCTCTTCCCGGGTCCTCCCTGCGTGGAGATTGCATGTTCTCCCTGTGTCTGCGTGGGTTTCCTCCGGGTGCTCCGGTTTCCTCCCACAGTCCAAAGACATGCAGGTTAGGAGGATTGGCGATTCTAAATTGGCCCTAGTATGTGGTTTGTATGTGTCCGAGGTGGGTTGGCACCCTGCCCTGGATTGGTTCGTGCCCTGTGTTGGCTGGGATTGGCTCCAGCAGACCCCCGTGACCCTGTGTTCAAATTCAGCAGTTTGGAAAATGGATGGATGGTTCTTTATCTCACTTGGTAAATGTCTTTTCACCTGTGATCTCTTTAATCCTCCATTTGTTTCTTTATCTGTCCAGCATTCTTCTAAAAACACATCTTGCAACTCCCTGGTCGTACATTAAAGGAGACAAAATGTAACACCATAGAATGATCACCTTTGTTTTCATTGTTATATGTTGGTTTAATGGAACTGTTAATTGCCTAACTTGTCCCCATTTACATTTGTGTGCATTCATCATAAAGCATCTACTTCTAATAATATATTTTTAAAAGAAATGGAAGAGAAAATCCCCTTGTGTGCATAGGGGTTTCCTCCCACAGTTCAAACACATGCAGGTTAGGTGGACTTGAATTACTAAATTGGCCGTAGTGAGTGTGTGTGTTCAACCTGAAATGAAGTGGCACTTTGTTCAGGGACTGTTCCTGCCTTGCCTATCTATCTATCTATCTATCTATCTATCTATCTATCTATCTATCTATCTATCTATCTATCTATCTATCTATCTATCTATCTATCTATCTATCTATCTATCTATCTATCTATCTATCTATCGACCTTGCTCTGGTTAAAAAGTTTGAAAGATAGATGGAAAAGAAAAAAGTGAAGGATCTACAGTTACTATTCTGCTGTTGGGCACATATGACTTGGATTATATTGAGTGAAAACGTGTAGGACATAAACTTGCAATCTCTGTAGCTTCCAACACTGTGCACCCTTGTTCTAAAACACAGTACGAGGAAATTAAGAAATAAAATAGTGGACCTTCATCCCATAGATGGCAGCATTGCATTTCAGAGTGCCACACAGCAAGTAGGAGGAAATGAAGAAGCAAAAATAATTCAAATGGAAGTAAATATAAAGCTGCAAGTTTCACTCAGGATAGGTCTTGGTTGCTTTTTTGTGTTTATTTGCAGTGTGCAGAAGTGGATCTCCAAGTGGTAGGTGAGTCACAAACATTCCCACCTGCTGGCAACTGTGGCCTGAAGAGACACAGTATGCTAACTGTCATAGCTCTCTAGCATACGGAAGTTTGGTATCAACAAGAAATCTTGGCGTTTTTGATAAATCTTGGTACATTTTGTTAAGGTACCATTAAATTGTTTTAAAATTGCAGCCAGGACATTACTAATGTTCTAATAGCTAGTACAACTTGTAATGACTAATTTATAATTTATTATTCAAATATGACCTCAAAGCCCCTTTTCAGCAGTCATTTCTTCAGTGTCCTAATGGTAAACTCTTTTAGCTCGTTCTTAATTAGTCATTTTTAAATGATAATTGGTTATTAGAGAAACCTTGGTAATTGCTTTAACACTGCTCAAACCCGTTATTCTGTTCAATAGTGCCTTTAAATTATTGTCTTTTCTTGGGCTGCAAGGTTGCAAGGTATTGACATTCCTGAAGTTCAATTCTGGGTTTAAAGGTGAGCACAATGAGACAGCTTTCTGAGGAAAATTCAAATGAAGTTTAGTCCATTTGACAGAATGAAGTTTGATTAGACACCTCTATGATGGTATTGCATGAGATATAAGAATCTACCTGCACTTAAGACTTCTTCTTCTGTACATCGGTGTACCAGGGTCCAAGTGTTTTCTGCAAGTTCTGCCCTGATAGCAGTGGTGGATAACCTCTGATTTCAAAAGGAAGTAAGCTTGATGTATTTGTCATTCACAGAACTCATTTTTGTGTGGCCATATGCTGTGTTTCTGGTTCTCAACTCTGCCTGTTTTTTTGTGCTTCTGAAAAAGAGCTTGGACATACCATCTGGAAACACAAGTCTGTTTGGAAGATACCCTGTTCGTGCAGGATGAGCACCTTGTGTCTTTTCACTATGCTCACTTTTGCCGTGGTGTAAGATTTGCAGGTTAAACCACCACCTCCACTACGGTCTTCTTTAGCCTGGTTGTCCCTTGCCCATTTTCAGGCCCTGTTCATATCTGTCTATTGACATGTATGTGTGACTGAGTATTTCAGAATATTTTAGAACATTAGAAAAATCTAGCTGAGAACAGGCCATTCAGCCCAACAAAACTTGACAGTCCTATCCACTTAATTCTTCTAAAAAACATCAAGTCTAATTTTGAAAGTCCTATTATCTACTACACTACTTGATAGCTTATTCTGTATCTGTAGTTCTCTGTGTGAAAAAAAAATTCCTGATGTTTGTGCGAAATTTACCCTTAACAAGTTTCCAAATGTGTCCCTGTTCTCTTGATGAACTCTTCATAATTTTAAACATTTCAATCGTGTCTCCTCTGAAACTTCTTTTTCTTAACCTGAAAAGGCTCAGCTCTTTTAATCTTTATTCATAATGAATCACCTGTAGCCCTGGAACCAGCCTATTTGCTCTTCTCTGTACTAGTGCTAGTACTTTTTCTAGTGCTGCTATGTCCTTTTTGTAGCCTGAAGACCAAAACTGCCCACAGGACTCCAGATGAAGCCTCACCACTACCTTATAAAGCTTGAGCAGAACCTCCTTGGACTTGTACTCTGCACATTAGGGTGCTATATAACCTAAATTTATGTTAGCCTTCTTAATGTCCTCTGAACACTGTCTGACAGATGATAGTGTAGAGTCCACTAGGACTCCTAAATCCTTCTTATAAGCTGTATTTTCGATTTTCTGACCTCCCATTGTGTATTCAAGTCAAATTTTTACTTCCTACTGTATGTGTAACACTTTACATTTACTGACATGAAATATCATCTGCCACAAATCTGCCCAAGCCTGGATGCTGTCCAAGTCCCTCTATAATGATTCAACAGATTCCAGGTTAGCTGGCAATCCACCTATCTTGGTATCACCTGCAAACTTAACCAGCTTGTTACTTATATTCCTATGTTAATTACATATACGTATATATATTATAAAAAGCAGCAGCTCTAGGATGGACCCCTGTGGAATACCTCTCTTAACATCAGCCAATTCTGAAGAGGTTCCTCACACCATAACCCTCTACTTCCTTTGTCTGAGCCGATTTTGCACCCATTTACAAACATCACCCTGAATTCCAACTTCTTTTAGTTGGATGCCCAACCTCTCATGTGTGACATTATCAAATGCTTTTTGAAATTCAAGACTAATAATACAGTATTATATGCTCCACTTTGATCACACCCTTTTGTTGCTTCCTCATAGAATTTCACCATGTTAGTAAAACATGATCTTCCTCTTCTGAACCCATACTGACTATTCAGAAAAACTCCTGTACTTGCCATGTGCTATCAATCATATCCTTAATAATTCCATTAATTTTCCTGTGCTGCATAATTGCTTGGATTTTCCCGGTCACCCTTTTTATATAATGGGTTAATATTTGCTATTTCCCAGTCCTTTGGAATTTCCCCAGTGCACATTGACTTTCAAAAAATATGCATCAAGAGTTTATATATGTACTTGCTAACCTCCTTAAGAACTTGAGGGCAAATATTATCTGGTCCTGATGGTTTGTTTGATTTCAGCCTATTTAATCTCAGCAACACTTCTCTCTCTACAATTTCTAAATTACTCAGTACGTCTTTAGTAGTCCCATTTACTAGGAGGTTATGCACTTCCTCACTTGTGATGACCTCAAAAAGATGTTTGGAGCATCCACTATTTCACTGTCTCTGTTTTAAAATTCCTCTTTACTATTACTGATGCACTTCACCTCCTTCTTGACTTTTACTACTAACTTACTGAAAGAATCTCTTAGGGTCATCTGTTACCTTATCTGCTATATTCCTCTCTAACTGTCTTTTAGCCTCCCTAATATCCTTAATGGTTGCCCTCATATTCTCATACACCCTATGATTCACATTGGAGTTATTAGTCTTATATGCCTTATAAAGCTGTTTTTTTCCTGTTTAGCTTCTTTTTCAACTTTTTATTAATGTACTGTGGAGTTAAAAATTTCCTAAAAATTCCATATTTAGGTATGTACCTGTCCTGCATTACATGAAAAATGTTTTTAAACAGGTTCTAGTACTCCTTGACTATCTCCACAATTAAAAGCTTCTCCCAGTCTATCCTCCTGGTTTTGAGGTGACCCGTTGTGGCTTCTCATCTCTGCCTACCACCTCAGAATCTTCAAAGACACCGTCCAGCTCTGCACGAATCTGACAACGGTTTAACACTTCCAGTTCTGGGGTTGATGCCCCCACAGAGTGTCCACCATTTACCTTATGCCTTGTGACCATGACCCACCTATCTCTGTCTGGTCTGGAAAATCTTCCCATGCCACCTTAGGGGTGCACACTATCTCTCTAAAGGACACCCAGGCCACATCTGCCAGTTCTCTTACTACAATGCAGGCCAGCTAACACCTCCTCGAATTCAGTGACCCTGAGCTCGAGGTGCTGGATCAGTTGGCATTTCCTGCAGATGCAGCCTTCGTAGAAGACTTGCTCCTCCAAATCATCATCTAAAAAGTAGAAAAAGTAAATAATATGTATAGTTATGTATGTACGTGTGTGTGTGCATATGTGTACGTGTGTGTGTAATACACACATATATATATACTGTATATATATATTCTCACTATATATATATATATATATATATATATAGTGAGAAGTCAAGCAAAATGACACCTTTTATTAGCTAACTAAATAGATTACAATATGCAAGCCTTAAAGCTTGCATTTTTCTGTGTATATTGTGCATCCTTTAAACACACTACCATCGGCTATGTCTCTCATAATATATATATATATGTATTTTTATATATTACATGGTGTCTCTTAGTTTATCATGCATTTCTTCATTCACACCACCATCCATTAAAGTCTTTTCACAGCATATATTTTAATAAGTTTTATATATTGCATAGTGCTGGGCGGTATACTGGTTCATACCAAAAAACGTTTTTTATTTTTTTTATGATATGGATTTTTCTTATCCCGCAACACCGGTTTAAATAGCCTAAACAACGTTCGGAATGTGGCGCAGAGGGAAACTGTTTAAGGAGGGACCTTTTTCACTGCTGCACTGCTAAACACACATACAACCTAATACATGTGTTACTGGAGGTATTGAACAGTGAAAATGGACAGAGAACATTCCGAAACTGAAGCTATAGCAGACAATAAAGTTGAACATGATGACACAGAAGAACTTTTGCTGAAAAAAGGAGCCGTGTCTGTTGTCTGGAGATAGTTTGGTTTTAAAAGGTGGACAATTATGTTCAAATGTATGAATACTGTTTCTATACTACTGGATAATACTGTAAGCCAAGTTGTACTTGTTTTATTTTTTTTCAGTACTGCGTAATGTACCTGGGTACTGTGTAATAGTGTGATGACATGTTGACTTTATTCTCGACATTTCGACTTTATTTTCGCCGTTTATGTTGAGATTAAAGTCGACATGTTGACTTTATTATCGTAATTTGTCATTAAAGTAGAACATCATAACTAAACTTCATGTTAAAATGAATATTTAATTTACTAGATTTTCTCAAACCCCATCATAAGTTATGTAGCACATTAAATGCTTTGTGTTAAGTGTTCTCTGAGCCATGTTAATCGCTACGTGCTTCTTAAATTGACTTCCTCTGCACTAACAGGAGGCACAGGCAGCACACAGAATACATTAATTTCATGATATCCCTGCTCTCTGAACATTTAAAATGCTAAGATAAATACTTGATATCATTTTCATGATGAAATGCATTATGCAATGTGGGAGCACGGTGGCGTGGAGGTTGCACTGCTGCCTTGCAGCTAGGGGGTCCCAGGTGTTCCCTGCCTTGAATTTGCATGTTTTTCTGGTGGGTTTACTCGGCGTGCTTCAGTTTCCTTTCAAAGTCATGTAGGATGTGGGGTTTTGTTACGTTATATTGACCCTGCTAGTGTATGTATTGCTCATATTCACCCTGCGATGTGCTGGCGCCATGTTCAGGATTTCCTCCTGCCTCGCACACAATGCTTGCTGGGATGGGCGCAACCCTGAATGGTTGGCATAATTAAACATGTATAACGAAGACTTTTTTAAAGTTCTGAACACTCTGTGGTCTAAGTTTATAACTAGTTTTAATTTCACAAAGACGTTTATCGTGTGGTGATTGGTTATGTGGAGAAAGGAAAAGGAAGGATAGGAACTGGGGTTTTGGTACGTCAGACAGACAGCACGCATGCAATAAAGAAAGTCCACCTAGAACAACATCCATTGAATTCTGTGTTCGTGTCACCAACCACCAGATCACGAACCCAACATTTACACAATATTTAAGTTAAACCTGTGTGATACCCATCCATACATCCAGGTTTTTTGGAGCCTCGTCACAACTGCCATAAAGTTCTCTGCACTGAACGTACACCTGGGGACCCCTTACTGCGAGGGAGAAGCACTACCGCCACATTACCGTGCATGTTTAATACATGCTTTAATGCATTTCATCATGAAAATGATATCAAGTATTTATCTTAGCATTCTAAATTTTCAGAGAGCAGGAATATCATGAAGTGAATGCATTCAGTGCGGCGATCGCTGCCTGCGCCTCCTCTTAGTGCAGAGGAAGTCAGTTTAAGAAGCGCGTAGCAGTTAACAACTGGGTCGGGGAACACAACACAAAGCATTTAATGTGCTACAATAGTTATGACGGGGTTTGAGAAAATCTAGTAAATTAAACATTGATTTTAGGATGAAGTTTAGTTTACGACATTCTACTTTAATGACAAAATAAACTATGAGAATAAAGTGGAAATGTCGAGAATAAAGTCAACATTTTTTTTCTTCACTGTATCCATTTATTTTTTTCTTCACCATGGCCCTAATATGCTTCCATAGGGCTATACCACAAATAGCATTATAAATGCAAGTTGCAGTTTTATTTTTTATGTATATAGCTTAGCTTGAAGCAAGGTCCATATTAATGCAATTTGCCTTAATGATGGTTCAGTTGGTAAAGATGTCCTCACCAAGTTGCACTTGTTTTATTTTGTTTTATTTTTATTTGGTGAATACTGTGTAATGCACCTGGGCTTGAAGTAACAGTATTATTACTGGAAGTTGCACTACTATTTATTTTATTGTTATTATTTATTAGTTTAAATATTATGCAGTTTAATGATGATAAAGTTGTTTAAAACGTCACTTTAACGTGTCAGTGGACAAAGATTGTTAACAGTAACAGAAAGTGTAGTTGGTTTACAAAAAATATTTACTATTTATTCCTTTTCTAAGACATGTTCAGTTTAATACAACTTTTGACAAGCACCTCTGGATATTTTACTAATTCTAAATGCCTCTTTGGATGGTTGAAAATATGTTGTCAAAATTTTAGTTTAAGTTGTTTGCAAACTTTGTTTAATAAAGAGGTTCTATATTTTGACTGCAACTGTAATGCAATGTGATTCCTTCTCTTCATTAGTGCCACCCCCTTGAAAACTATCACTTTATGGGGCCATGCAAACCTGTATTAATACTTTTGTGCACATTAAAATATTTTCTTGTACAATGTACAATTCTCATGACAGTGGAATAGGATATTCTTAGCCAGTCTACTGCAGTAATTGCAGTGGAAAATGTGGTTAACATCCACTCATGCATGGGGAAAAAAATACCATTGAATACCGTGAAACCGGTATAATTCTGAAAAATACCATGATATACAATTTTGGTCATACCGCCTAGCACTAATAATGCATGATTTTTCTGTGTTCATTTCTTCATTCATATTCTTTATATATATATATATATATATATATATATATATATATAATTACTGCTTTTATGTGGCAGTCCACTTATTAAGATTACATTTAGCTGAATTGCAAACTTGCCTTTCTGCAGCTTTTTTCTGAGGACAGAGTCGACTGGCATCCGGCTGCCCCAGTTTTAATGCCTGACTGGTTTTCTTTCTCTTTCTCTCTGGTTCCTAGGTTCAAGGAAACTGCTTTCCAGTTGGCCACCCATCACATTATACATACAGTAAGCAAACTGGTTATATTACAGGTTTTTTTAGATTGCAAATCTTTCAAATTATATTTTGTTTGTTACTGTTTATTTGCATAAGTTTGAACTAAAGTTTTAAAAATTAAAAAACTTACCACCTTCCTGATGTTCTGGTTGTAAAAAATGCTGTCTCTGTGTGAGGTTCAGTGGTGAGATTTTTGAAAAAACAAAACCAGATAAATGAATCACCAAGAAAGGAAACTGTCACAGTTATACCAGTGGCTGGAGGCCAATTCAACATGATTACATCACAATGTTGTTGGCTGTTTCTAAGGTATGTGGGATTACAAAACAAAGAAAGAAAAATGTGATGATTAATGAGATTGTGGGAAGGAGTTGGGAAAACACCCAGTTGATTTCCTACTTACTGTTAATTTCGTTTTTATTTGAATGTGTATATGAACTTGAAAGCTGCTTGCTACTGTATATTTCCATTGTCTGAATTTCCTAAGAGTGCTGTCTAAACTCTCAGATCAGGTAGATTAATGAAAAAGTTGAAAAATTGAAAATAATAAAATATATATACAGTATATATATATATATATATATATATATATATATATATATATATATATATATATATATATATATATATATATATATATAGTATATATATATATATATATATATATATATACAGTATATATATATATATATATATACAGTGGAACCTCGGTTCATGAACGTCTCGGTACACGTACAAATCGGTTTACGACCAAAAAGTTCGCCAAACCTTTGCCTCGGTTCACGACCACACACTCGGTATACGAACAAGCCAGGTTCCCTTTCGGTTTGTACATATTCAGTCTCTCCCTGTGCATTTCTTGTGCAGCGAGCAAGAGAGAGAGCGAGAGCGCGCGACACACACACGCACACACACAGGCAGCGCGAGAGAGAGCTGCGCACTCACACAGGCAGCGAGAGAGAGATAGAGTCGCGCTCACACACAGGCAGCGCCAGAAAGAGACAGACGCACACACACTGGAGCGCAAGAGAGAGGGGCACACACACAGGAGCAAGCTAGAGAGACACACACACACACAGGCGCTCCAGGCTCGCAAAAGAGAGAGAGAGAGTGAGCGAGCGAGAGAGGGAGGGACGCATAAGGTAGAGGCTTCTTTTTGTTTTCACTTCTGTTTACAGCGATCGGTTCGTAGCCTGCATTGTTGCAATGTTACTTTTCTTGGTGGTTTATTAAATTACGGATTTTTCAAATGTTCATTTTTTCCCCTGGGCTTAAAACTCATTAAAAAAAAGTGTTTTTAGCGAGCGATTCCTAGCACTATAGCGCGAACTATTGCAGTGTTAGTTTTCTCTGTTGTTCAAGGTTTTCTCAGTGTTACTCAATGTTTTTACATTTAGTTTACTATTACGCTGTGCATTCTACGGTATTATTAACTATGTTTGTGCTTAAAAATTAAAAAATATATATATTTACATACAGTTCGTACGGTCTGGAACGGATTAATTGTATTTACATACAATCCTATGGGGGAAATTGCTTCGGTTCACGACCAAATCGGTTTACGACCAGAGTTTTGGAACAAATTATGGTTGTGAACCGAGGTTCCACTGTACATATATATATAGGTCAATAAATTGGATTTCAAATATAGACAGCCCCAGTAAATCACATAAACACAAGGCTGTAACAACAATTTATAGCTCAAAATCACACAAGGATTGCCTCAATGCACTTTAACATGCCCTGTTTTTTGACAGATCCCAGGCTTGACTCCCAAAAAAGACAAGAGCCCCCAAAAAAAACCCTTGTCAGGAAGAAAACAAAGAAATCTTGGGAAAAGCAATTCAGAGAGAGTCCCCCTTTCTGGTTGGTTTAATAATAATGGAACTGATAAGAAATCCACACTATCAAAATATTGACACTTTGTCTCCTATGATTTGCCATTCTTCTAGTGAATGAGCCTCAGAGGTTTCCCATAGGATTATATTATTCATGATGGCTATCTGCTGAGGTTTTTGGTCTCCTCTTCCTCAAAGCCAATGGATCATGTTGTGTGGCTTTACGTAGTTAGCGTGGCTTTGGTTACATTTTAATGCAGTTTTATGTATCTCCTTCTTTTTATCCAGATATAGTGCATAGTCATGTGAAAAAGTAAGCACACACCATTAAATGTTTTTTCTTTTTTAACATATGTGGACATAGCAAGGTGTGATCTTTAGTTTAGGAATATCTTTAGCTGATGTAATTGGAAAAAAAAAAACAACGAAAATTGGACTTTGCAATAATTCATTCAACAGTGGACAAATGTGCCATTTCTGTATGTGGGAAAAGGTTTGACCTCCCTGAACTCTGACAGCTGTATATCTATATATATATATGTATATCTATATATCAGTCAGTATATCCTAAAACTGTGTAGCAATCTCTGACATAAGCTGGGAGCATGTTTCATATCCCCCACAGCTTCTTAATTTTATGCAGGGCCATTCCTGGACCTACCTACCTACCTACCTACCTACCTACCTACCTACCTACCTACCTACCTACCTACCTTTCTTTCTTTCTTTCTTTCTTTCTTTCTTTCTTTCTTTCTTTCTTTCTTTCTTTCTTTCTTTCTTTCTTTCTTTCTTTCTTTCTTTCTTATATCCTGGTTGCAACCATTGTCTTCTGTGTTTGCCAAACGGGTGTTCTGATGCCATGGCCGAATAACTCCATCTTTGCCCTGTCTGTCCAGAGCATATTGTTCCACAAGTCTTGGTCATTTCCTATAGTTGGGCAAACTTTATTCTCACTCTGAAGGTTTTCTACTTTTACACGTTCCATTTACATCTTATTTGTGCATCCTCTTTCTAATGGTAGACTCATACACTTTGACACCAATAATGGCAATAGCTACCTGGAGGTCCCATGATGTAGTTCTCTGACTGTACAGACAGGATTCTTAACCAATGTATAAGGGAGAGAGGCAGAACTTCAATTCAAGTCCACAGTATTATGGGAATGTGCCTTTCTTTTTTATGTTTTAGTCTTGGGTTTTCTGGAGGTATTAATAACTAGCAAAATACCCGCGCTTCGTAGCGGAGAAGTAATGTGTTAAAGAGGTTATGATAAAGAAAAGGAAACATTTTAAAAATAACATAACATGATTGTCAATGTAATTGTGTTGTTATTGTTATGAGTGTTGCTGTCTTATATATATATAATATACACATATGTACATATATATATCAAAATACCTGCGCTTCGTAGCGGCGAAGTACTGCTTTAAAATTTTTATTAAGAAGAAAAGTAAACCTTTTTAAACCGAGGGAAAATGTATCAATAATTATTTGTTAAGGATCTCTTTGTATAGCATGTTGTCAGTTCGCCCCTCTGCTTGTAATATGACCAAGCTGTGTGGTAGCTTACTGTTGAGCATGCAACGTACAGTTGGCCATGTGAAAAGCAGTCCTGCCTCAAATCAATGCCAACCTTTTGTAGGGTCTGTCCCTGAGACTTATTAATTGTCATTGCGAAGCAGAGCCTTAGTGGAAATTGGAGGCGTTTGAATTGAAATGGGAGATCAGAGGGTATAACGGGGATGCAAGTAATAAAAACTCTCTCCCCTGAGCCACCGCCAGTAAAATTAGTTGCCTCAATGAGGTTGTTTTGCAGACACGTGACCTGAAGTCTCGTGGCGTCACAAAGTTTCAGTGGCTGTACGCAAATCTACAATCGGTTTCATATTCTGTTCGTACCTTATCAATTGTGTTATTTGTTTTTTGAACAGGTTTGATTCATCGAAGTGATCACTCCTGCTGCGTTCAGTCACTTCACGTGATCCGCTCTCTTGTGTGATGTTGCGCTGTCCACGGGTTTATTTAATGTTAGCTAAGACCCGGCAGTTAAAAGTGTCTTCTCATTAAACTTCATCCATCCATCCATCCATCCATTGTCTCCCGCTTATCCGAGGTCGGGTCGCGGGGGCAGCAGCTTGAGCAGAGATGCCCAGACTTCCCTCTCCCCGGCCACTTCTTCTAGCTCTTCCGGGAGAATCCCAAGGCGTTCCCAGGCCAGTCGAGAGACATAGTCCCTCCAATGTGTCCTGGGTCTTCCCTGGGGCCTCCTCCCGGTTGGACGTGCCCGGAACACCTCACCAGGGAGGCGTCCAGGAGGCATCCTGATCAGATGCCCAAGCCACCTCATCTGACTCCTCTCGATGCGGAGGAGCAGCGGCTCTACTCTGAGCCCCTCCCGGATGACTGAGCTTCTCACCCTATCTTTAAGGGAAAGCCCAGACACCCTGCGGAGGAAACTCATTTCAGCCGCTTGTATTCGCAATCTCGTTCTTTCGGTCACTACCCATAGTTCATGACCATAGGTGAGGGCAGGAACATAGATCGACTGGTAAATTGAGAGCTTCGCCTTGCGGCTCAGCTCCTTTTTCACCACGACAGACCGATGCAGCGCCCGCATTACTGCGGATGCCGCACCGATCCGCCTGTCGATCTCACGCTCCATTCTTCCCTCACTCGTGAACAAGATCCCGAGATACTTGAACTCCTCCACTTGAGGCAGGATCTCGCTACCAACCCTGAGAGGGCACTCCACCCTTTTCCGGCTGAGGACCATGGTCTCGGATTTGGAGGTGCTGATTCTCATCCCAGCCGCTTCACACTCAGCTGCGAACCGATCCAGAGAGAGCTGAAGATCACGGCCTGATGAAGCAAACAGGACAACATCATCTGCAAAAAGCAGTGACCCAATCCTGAGCCCACCAAACCGGACCCCCTCAACGCCCTGGCTGCGCCTAGAAATTCTGTCCATAAAAGTTATGAACAGAATCGGTGACAAAGGGCAGCCCTGGCGGAGTCCAACTCTCACTGGAAACGGGTTTGACTTACTGCCGGCAATGCGGACCAAGCTCTGGCACCGATCGTACAGGGACCGAACAGCCCTTATCAGGGGGGCCGGTACCCCATACTCTTGGAGTACCCCCCACAGGATTCCCCGAGGGACACGGTCGAATGCCTTTTCCAAGTCCACAAAACACATGTAGACTGGTTGGGCAAACTCCCATGCACCCTCCAGGACCCTGCTAAGGGTATAGAGCTGGTCCACTGTTCCGCGACCAGGACAAAAACCACACTGTTCCTCCTGAATCCGAGGCTCGACTATCCGACGGACCCTCCTCTCCAGGACCCCTGAATAGACTTTTCCAGGGAGGCTGAGGAGTGTGATCCCTCTGTAGTTGGAACACACCCTCCGATCCCCCTTCTTAAAGAGGGGGATCACCACCCCGGTCTGCCAATCCAGAGGCACTGTCCCTGATGTCCATGCGATGTTGCAGAGGCGTGTCAACCAAGACAGTCCTACAACATCCAGGGCCTTGAGGAACTCCGGGCGTATCTCATCCACCCCCGGGGCCCTGCCACCAAGGAGTTTTTTGACCACCTCGGTGACCTCAGTCCCAGAGATGGGGGAGCCCACCTCTGAGTCCCCAGGCTCTGCTTCCTCATTGGAAGGCATGTTAATGGGATTGAGGAGGTCTTCGAAGTAATCCCCCCACCGACCCACAATGTCCCGAGTCGAGGTCAGCAGCGCACCATCCCCACCATATACAGTGTTGACACTGCACTGCTTCCCCTTCCTGAGACGCCGGATGGTGGACCAGAATCTCCTCGAAGCCGTCCGAAAGTCGTTCTCCATGGCCTCCCCAAACTCCTCCCACGCCCGAGTTTTTGCCTCAGCAACCACCAAAGCCGCATTCCGCTTGGCCTGCCGGTACCTATCAGCTGCCTCCAGGGTCCCACAGGACAAAAGGGTCCTGTAGGACTCCTTCTTCAGCTTGACGGCATCCTTCACCACCGGTGTCCACGAACGGGTTCGGGGATTGCCGCCACGACAGGCACCGACCACCTTACGGCCACAGCTCTGGTCAGCCGCCTCAACAATAGAGGCACGGAACATGGCCCATTCGGACTCAATGTCCCCCACCTCCCTCGGGACATGGTCGAAGTTCTGCTGGAGGTGGGAGTTGAAGCTACTTCTGACAGGGGGCTCTGCCAGACGTTCCCAGCAGACCCTCACAACACGTTTGGGCCTACCACGCCTGACCAGCATCCTCCCCCACCATCGAAGCCAACTCACCACCAGGTGGTGATCAGTTGACAGCTCCGCCCCTCTCTTCACCCGAGTGTCCAAGACATGTGGCCGCAAGTCCGACGACACGACCACAAAGTCGATCATCGAACTGAGGCCTAGGGTGTCCTGGTGCCAAGTGCACATATGAACACCCCTATGCTTGAACATGGTGTTCGTTATGGACAATCCGTGACGAGCACAGAAGTCCAATAGCAAAACACCGCTCGGGTTCAGATCGGGGGGGCCATTCCTCCCAATCACGCCCTTCCAGGTCTCACTGTCATTGCCCACGTGAGCATTGAAGTCTCCCAGCAGAACGAGGGAGTCCCCAGAAGGTATGCCCTCTAGCACACCCTCCAGGGACTCCAAAAAGGGTGGGTACTCCGAACTGCTGTTCGGTGCATACGCACAAACAACAGTTAGGACCCGTCCCCCCACCCAAAGGTGAAGGGAGGCTACCCTCTCGTCCACCGGGGTAAACCCCAATGTACAGGCTCCAAGTCGGGGGGCAATAAGTATACCCACACCCGCTCGGCGCCTCTCACCGGGGGCAACTCCAGAGTGGTACAGAGTCCAGCCCCTCTCAAGGAGATTAGTTCCAGAGTCCAAGCTGTGCGTCGAGGTGAGTCCGACTATATCTAGCCGGAACCTCTCAACTTCGCGCACTAGCTCAGGCTCCTTCCCCTTCAGAGAGGTGACATTCCACGTCCCAAGAGCCAGCTTCTGTAGCCGAGGATCGGACCGCCAAGGTCCCCGCCTTCGGCCACCACCCAACTCACACTGCACCCGACCTCCTTGGCCCCTCCCATAGATGGTGAGCCCATGGGAAGGGGGACCCACGTTGCCTCTTCGGGCTGTGCCCGGCCGAGCCCCATGGGTGCAGGCCCGGCCACCAGGCGCTCGCCATCGAGCCCCACCTCCAGGCCTGGCTTCAGAGTGGGGCCCCGGTGACCCGCGTCCGGGCAAGGGAAAATGGCGTCCAAAGTTTTCATTCATCATAGAAGGTTTGAACCGCTCTTTGTCTCATCCCTCACCTAGGACCAGTTTGCCTTGGGTGGCCCTACCAGGGGCATAAAGCCCCGGACAACAGAGCTCCTAGGATCATTGGGACACGCAAACCCCTCCACCACGATAAGGTGGCGGTTAAAGGAGGGGTCTCATTAAACTTGTATCTCGCGAATATGGCATTGCAAACAGCAGCGGGTCAGTTCACGTGCTTACGTGGGAGGCGTGATGACGCGATATATTTTGATATATATCAAAATACCCACGCTTCGAAGCGGCGAAGTACTGCTTTAAAATTTTTATTAAGAAGAAAAGTAAACCTTTTTAAACTGAGGGAAAATGAATCAATAATTATTTGTTAAGGATTTCTTTGTATATCACGTTGTCAGTTCGCCCCTCTGGTTGTAATATGACCAACCTGTGTGCTGAGCTTACTCTTGAGCATGCAACGTACAGTTTGCTATGTGAAAATCAGTCTTGCCGCAAATCAATGCCAACCTTTTGTAGGGTCTGTCCCTGAGACTTATTAATTGTCATTGCGAAGCAGAGCCTTAGTGGAAATTGGAGGCGTTTGAATTGAAATGGGAGATCAGAGGGTATAACGGGGATGCGAGGAATAAAAACTCTCTCCCCTGAGCCACCGCCAGTAAAAATAGTTGCCTTAATGACGTTCTTTTGCAGACACGTGACCTGAAGTCTCGTGCCGTCACAAAGTTTCAGTGGCTGTACGCAAATCCACAATCGGTTTCATATTGTTTTTGTACCTTATCAATTGTGTAATGTGTTTTTTGAACAGGTTTGATTCATCGAAGTGATCACTCCTGCTGCGTTCAGTCAGTTCACGTGAGCCGCTGTCTTGTGTGATGTTGCGATGTCCATACCTCGTGTCTTCTCATTAAACTTGTATCTCGCGAATATGGCATTGCAAACGGCAGCGGGTCAGTTCACGTGCTTACGTGGGAGGCGTGATGACGCGATATATTTTGATATATATCAAAATACCCGCGCTTCGCAGCGGTGAAGTACTGCTTTAAAAATTTTATTAAGAAGAAAAAAAAACCTTTTTAAACTGAGGAAAATGAACCGGTTGTAATATGACCAAGCTGTGTGCTGAGTTTACTCTTGAGCATGAAATCTAACGTGGTTTGTGCCCTTCAGAATGAAAACAGTTTGCATTTACCTCTTTAATAAAAGGCGAGCTTTTAAGCCTGAGAAATCACCCCGTAAATGCACACGTTTAATTGCACATGTGTTAATATGTATGCTTACACAGTATTAAAAGACACTCAAAAATTAACGTCATTTACCTTCGTTCCCGCGTTTGACTCGTGCTGTAAATCTCTTCCTTGTTTTTAGTTCATGTGATTACGTAGGAGGCGTGATGACGCGATACGTGACTCCGCCTCCTCCATTAGAGTATATGGACAAAAAACAGGTTCATGTTATGACCATTACGCGTAGAATTTCGAAATGAAACCTGCCTAATTTTTGTAAGTAAGCTGTAAGGAATGAGCCTGCCAAATTTCAGCCTTCTACCTACATGGGAAGTTGGAGAATTAGTGATAAGTGAGTGAGTGAGTCAGTCAGTCAGTCAGTCAGTGAGTCAGTCAGTGAGGGCTTTGCCTTTTATTAGTATAGATATTGTAGCAAAAAATGCATGTGTTTTGTGTGTTCTGAGCATAAGAATGAGTTTTGTGAGAATTTTGTTTTTTTTCCATGGATATTTTTCACATAATTTGCCATTAGGTCCCATTCAGTTTGAATCTTCTTTATGTCCTTTCTCCACGAAAACATGAGATTAAATACTTTTCTTGGCCTCCACTACAAAGTATGTTTGGTAAGTAACATAAAAAATATAATTTATGGGTGGAGTATTCCTTGAAGTTCTCTATATATCAATTATCTATCCAAAATATACTGTATAAAAGGAGAAAAAAGTCAATCAGAACTGGAAATATGCAGTGGTCAGTGCTTCTGCCTCATGTATCCAGCATAATTAGTTCACTGCCCTTGGTGGAATGTTGTCCATGTAATATTCACACTTGTCATTGCGTCCGCTAACTATTTTGACTATTCTCCTACATCTTTCTAGGTAACTTGGCTCCTTTGTGAGTGAGGGGGTCCAGTAATGGACTGAGGCCTCAGCCAGGACAGTTTTTCTTGGAATAGGTTTTCCCTATGATCCTGAGCCTGATTAAGTGGCTTTAAGAATAATTTTTTTATGTGTGATCACATGTAATGCTAAAAGCACTTACTGCAATAGCCATGTCTGTTTGTCTGTCCGTCTGCATGAAACAACTCGGCTCCCAGTGAACCTATATTTGGCACACGTTTTCTTCAAGGAAGTTTCTTGAGACAGTTCAATTTTCAGTGAGATATCTGTATTTGAGAACTCATCTGTCTGATGCCAACTTGTCAGTCTTCATATAAATAAAACATTTTGTGCTAATTAGATTACTGTTTCATTTTCACCATGAGAGTGGCTACCTTAACTTGTTTATTTTTTTTTTGATTTGTTCAACAGTTGCAAAACAGTGAATCACCTGCAGTTGTGTGTGCTGATGCTAAAAATCTTTCTTCATGGTGCATGGTGTTTTTGCATTAATGTACTCAGAGCAGCTCATGTCTGCTCCTTGAAATTACAGCAGGTAGTTGAGATAATGGCCATGTATGTAAACGTAAAAACTAAAAGGAACTTATGTAGAAATGTATGAAAGATGCTCAGTAAGTGTTTATGCTACGCTGACTAAACATATACTCAGTATTTCCAATACTCTAAAAACAATCTCCCAGCTTCATTATCCAAGGATTATAATTATTCAGTATTTCCCTGACTCTGCAATTTATCAGAAAAGCTGGAGTCGACAAGTCTGTGACTCTCCTTGAGTAACCCAGCCAAAGCTAAAATGTAAAGCCTATAAAGTATCTGTGGAGAGACCTGAAAATGACAGTTTACAGGCACTGCCCATCCAATCTAATGGAGCTTGAGAACATCTGGCAGGAAGAATGGAGTAAACTGCTCAAATCCAGGTATGCAAACCTTGTTGAGACTTAGCAATAAAGACTCAAAGCTGAAATTGCTTCCAAAGGGGTTTATATGAAGTATTGAACTGAGAGTCTTAATATATATATATATATATATATATATATAGGGCGGCACAGTGGCGCAGTGGGTAGCGCTGCTGCCTCGCAGTTGGGAGATCTGGGGACCTGGGTTCGATTCCCGGGTCCTCCCTGCGTGGAGTTTGCATGTTCTCCCTGTGTCTGTGTGGGTTTCCTCCGGGCGCTCCGGTTTCCTCCCACTTTCCAAAGACATGCAGGTTAGGTGGATTGGCGATTCTAAATTGGCCCTAGTGTGTGCTTGGTGTGTGGGTGTGTTTGTGTGTGTCCTGCGGTGGGTTGGCACCCTGCCCAGGATTGTTTCCTGCCTTGTGCCCTGTGTTGGCTGGGATTGGCTCCAGCAGACCCCCGTGACCCTGTGTTCGGATTCAGCGGGTTGGAAAATGGATGGATGGATGGATATATATATATATATATATATATATATATATATATATATATATATATATATATGTCAAATACAACTGACTCACTCATCACAAAATCTCCCAAACCATGAGGACTTGGGACTTGAAATTTGGAATGTAGGTTACCCTTGGTCCATAGGTGCTTGCTAAGAAACGGTTTTAAAAATTTCATGGTCCAAGCGCGAAATTTCTCATAGTTTTTTAGACCCATTTCTATGTCTGTCCGCTTATCACAAAAGAACTACTTAATGGATTTAGATATGGTTTTTTTCTATAATTTGCTTGAACATTCTGGTTGATTTTGTGACTTTCTCGTCTCACTAAGTATCTTTGCTCGCTTGTGGTACCGATTTATTAGCATGAATCCGAGAGAGACTCATGAGGCTGCGGGGCCCTCCTTACTCGCATGTCTGCCTTGGGGCGTAACCTTAACTAGATAGATAGATAGATAGATAGATAGATAGATAGATAGATAGATAGATAGATAGATAGATAGATAGATAGATAGATAGATAGATAGATAGATAGATAGATAGATAGATAGATAGAAATTCATAAAGTAACTAGAACTTTCACTAGAAAGAAAGAGAGAGAGAGAGAGAATGCTAGTTTTATTTTAAGTCATTTTGACTGACATCTTTTCGGTTCTTGTTATTCAAAAGGGTTAAAAGGCTGGTGGGCGCTCCGGTTTCCTCCCACAGTCCAAAGACATGCAGGTTAGGTGCATTGGCAATCCTAAATTGTCCCTAGTGTGTGCTTGGTGTGTGGGTGTGTGTGTGTGTGTGTGTGCCCTGTGGTGGGCTAGCGCCCTACTCGGGATTTGTTCCTGCCTTGCGCCTTATGTTGGCTGGGATATACTCCAGCAGACCCCCGTGACCCTGTGTTAGGATATAGCAGGTTGGATAATGACTGATTGACTGACTAAAAGGCTGGTACCCCAACCTTTCTTGGTTTCTCTTCAGTGGTCTGCTTTCCAATCCACAATTACAGTAGTGCTGCCACCGCTTCCTGATAGATAAGAAAAGGCACTATATTACATAGATAGATAGTAAAGACACTATATTAGATACATAGTATTTTACTTGTCCCCAGGAGGAGAAATTGCTTTTTTCTAGAAGGTCAATAAATCAATAAATAAAGTTATTATATTATGACAAACAACAAACCCTCTCAAATATGCAACAGAATGACTAAAAAGAAAGAAAACATCTGATCTGGCAGTCCCAGTCCCAGTGAGGTGTTTTGCAGGTGTATTGCCTTTTGGTATAAAGGAGCCCCATTAACGTTTCTTGACACAGTTCTGCTGTATAATTTGTTGGCTGAAAGTCCTCATTGTTATTGTGTCACAGAGAGGATGTGCAGCATTGTTCATAATGGCACTCAGCTTTCTTTTTATTCTCTCTTCCACTACTACAGTCAGGGGAACAAAGTGCTTCCCATAACTGAGCCTCCCCATTTTTATTAGTTTGTCAATAAGTTGGGCCTCTCTTGAAGTGATGTTACTGGCTGAGTACACCACTGTGTAAAAAAAATCACACTGGCTGTCACTGAGTTGTAGAAGATGTTAAGGATATCACCTCCACATTAAAGGAACACAGTCTCCTAAGGAAAAAAGAGCCTGCTCTGTTCGTTCTTCTGTAGTTCCACTGTGTTCCGAGACCATTCCAGTCTGTCGTTGATGTAGTCCTCCAAGTACTTGTAAGAATGCATCGCCTCCACATCCACTCTCTGAATAGTGACTGGACATAGAGGCTCTTTGGTACGGCAAAAGTCAATAACCAGTTTCTTGGTTTTGCTGATGTTGAGTTGCAAACAATTATCAAAGTTCTCCATCTGACTCATCTTCACTGTCTCATCCTCCTTATCAATACTCCCCGTAAGTTTTGTAAGTGCAGAGTCATCTGAGAATTGCTGCAAGTGAGTTGACTTGGTCTTGCATTTATAGTTGAAGGTATACAGAGTGAAGAGAAAAGGAGGACTGTTCTTTGTCTTGCTCCAAATATTCTATACCTGCCACCTTTTTAAATTTTTTGTTGCTTGTAAATTCCTCATTATGACCCTGGAGGAAGCCACATAACAAAGTTGATACTGGTGTGAGTACCTATCAGCCGGATTTGAGTGCCATGGCCAGTACTGGTGCATTCCAAGTGCCTCTTGTCACCTTGCCTGTACTGCTGACTACTCATATAATGAGTCGTCCTTAGACTTTTGGTAAATCAGTATGTTTTAAATGCGGACTGTAGACAAACATTTAAATTTTATTTGCACATTAATATTTTTTTGTAATAACAGGTATGACAAAAAACATTTGTGTAAAAAAACACAAGAAAAGCATTTAATACTCCCTGTTTGATTTTAATGGAATACATTTTTTCTCAAGTCATTAATCTAAGTATTCTTTACTTCATCTTGCAAACCTGTCTTTATACAGTGTCTTCCATAATGTTTGGGACAAAGACACATATCTCCTTGATTTCTCCCTCAAGTCGAACAATTCACATGTGATTAAAGTGCACAGTACAGACTTTAATTTGAATGGATTTACATACATTTCGGTCACACCGTGTAGAAATGACACTTTTTCTGCATGTTCCTCCCATTTCACAGCCCCATAATGTTTGGAATAATTGGCATTACCAACGTTTGTGATTCCGCAGGTGTGTTTCATTGCTTCATAACATACCTAGACTTGATTCTGCCTGTTGGAGTCTGTAGTTGCCATTGTTCAACATGAGGGCAAGAGCTGTGCCAAAGTCAAAGAACCAATTAAGAGGCTGAAAAACACAAATAAAACCATTCAAGACATCAGTAAAACCTTAGGATGACCAAAACTGTTTGAAATATTATTAAGAAGAAAGAACACACTGGTGAGCTCAGTAATCACAAAGGGACTGGTACACCAAGGAAGACCTCCACTACTGATAACTGAAGACTCCTCACCATGGTAAAGAAAAAGCCCCAAATGCCTATCAAACAGATCAGAAGTTGTCTTCAGGAGGCAGATATGGATGTGTCAGAGACGAAGGTCTGCAGCAGACTTTATGAACATAAATACAGAGGCCACATTGCAAGATGCAAACTACTAGTTAGTCACAAAAACATGATGGAGGCTTACAATTTGTGAAGAAAGGACTTTAAAGAACCTGTAGAATTCTGTAAAAATGTGTTGTAGACAGTTGAGACAAAGGTGAACCTGCATCAGAATCAGAGCAGAGTATGGACACAAAAAGGAACTGGCCAAGATCTACTGCATACCGCCTCCTCTGTTAAACATGGTGGTAGGGGTGTTATGGGTTGGGTGTGTAAGGCTTCCACAGGTACTGGAACAATTATCTTCATTGATGATGGAACTCCTGATGGCTATTGCACAAGGAATTGTGAGGTTTATAAAAAGATCTGATCTGCTCAAGTTCCAGTAAATACCTCCAAACTCACTGGACAGTGTTTCATCCTGCAATTAGGTAATCATACAAACATGCTACTGAAGCAACACAGGAGGTCTTCAAAGCTAAGAAATGGAAATTTCTTGAATGGCCATGACAGTCACCTGATTTAAGTCCAATTGAGCAGGCCTTCCATATGCTGAAGACAAAAGTTAAGGGGCCAAGTGCCCGGAACAAGGAGGAGCTGAAGAGGGCTGCATTAGATAGATAGATAGATAGATAGATAGATAGATAGATAGATAGATAGATAGATAGATAGATAGATAGATAGATAGATAGATAGATAGATAGATAGATAGATAGATAGATAGATAGATAGATAGATAGATAGATAGATAGATAGATAGATAGATAGATAGATAGATAGATAGATAGATAGATAGATAGATACATTAGAGCTGGGGTCTCCAACCTTATTTCCCCTGAGAGCTACTTTTACAAAATGAAAATGGCCGAGAGCTACTCATCTTTCTAAAGTTTATTCTCATAGCTTATTTCAACCCAAACAAACTGAATACGCTTGTTTTTCCTGAACATTTACAAAATGTTGGTGTCCACAACTCACATTTTGCATTAAAACTTCACAAAAAATATTTAGTTCACCTGCAAGTGCATTTTGTATGTCTGTATGCATTTTCTAGTGTATCTCACGCTACTGAATTAAAACGTGAATGCTGTCAAAACAAAACAATGCGATTCCAAATACATAGATATGACTTATTCATTTGTCATTTTGTTCCATGTCACTGTGTCACTTTATTCACAGGTCCAGATGCAGGTGTGATGTGTTTTTTAGTCAGTCAGATGACTGGCACTGCATGGATTCAACAAAAGAGGTGTATGGTGGAGTGGAGCCACTTTGGTTCACTCATATGGAGTCATTTAAATGTTCGTCTCTCAGTCTTGTTCTGAACTTTGATTTCATGACATTCATGTCAGACTCACAGAGGTATGGAGACTCCAACAAAGCAGACATTTTCAGAGCTGCTTGGTGAAGATTCTTATAGTTATCTGACTCTACGAAGCTCCAGAAATGCTGAGAATTCTGTTGAGACTTTAACTGCACATTTTTTTGAAGGTTTACTAATATATAAAATATAAAATCCAATGTCTTTCTGTCTGTCCGCTTTTCACAAGAGAACTACTTAATAGATTTAGATCGGGTTTTTTTCTATAACTTGCTTGAACATTACGGTTGATTTTGCGACTTCTCTCATTTCGCTGTGTATCTGAGTTCGCTTGCATTAATGGGCTGGGGGGAGGGGCCTTCCTCACTCACTCGCCAGCTTCGGGGCGTGTGCCTTAACTCTACTTAGCTAGTGAATGACAGAACAATTGAATTCAACTTTGCTTGATATAAAATAAAGTGTTAACTTAGGTATTGAAAAGTTTGAGTCTGGATATTCTCTTAAGTGTATGCCACATTGAAAAGATAGATTGCAATTCAGGATTGTGGTTTGTGATTTTGTGTTAAAAGGATCATGATATGATTTTTTGGAAAGATCGCCTACCCCAAATTTGACTAATGAAGTTTTCAAGTTTATGTAGGATTCATTAACCCTTTGGCGACCTACTTGGAAAGGAGTTGTGAGCTACTGGTAGCTTGCGAGCGACATGTTGGAGACCCCTGCATTAGAACATTGGCAGAGCATCAGCAAAGAAAATCCTCAGTGCCTGGTGACGTCTATGAATCAAAGCCTTCAAGCAGTCATTGCAAGGGATGTGCGACAAAGTCCTAAAGATAGATAGATAGATACTTTATTAATCCCAAGGGGAAATTCACATACTCCAGCAGCAGCATACTGATAAAGAAAATATTAAGTTAAAGAGTGATAACAATGCAGGTATACAGACAGACAATATCTTTGAATAATGTTAACGTTTACCCCCCCCGGGTGGAATTGAAGAGTCGCATAGTGTGGTGGAGGAACGAACTCCTCAGTGGAGCAGGACGGTGACAGCAGTCTGTCGCTGAAGCTGCTCCTCTGTCTGGAGATGATACTATTTAGTGGATGCAGTGGATTCTCCATGATTGACAGGAGTCTGCTCAGCGCCCGTCGCTCCGCCACATATGTCAAACTGTCCAACTCAATGCCTACAATAGAGCCTGCCGTCCTTACCAGTTTGTCCAGGCGTGAGGCGTCTTTCTTCTTTATGCTGCCTCCCCAGCACACCACCGCGTAGAAGAGGGCGCTCGCCACAACCGTCTGATAGAACATCTGCAGCATCTTATTGCAGATGTTGAAGGACGTCAGCCTTCTAAGGAAGTATAGTTGGCTCTGTCCTTTCTTGCACAGATCATCAGTATTGGCAGTCCAGTCCAATTTATCATCCAACTGCACTCCCACGTATTTATACGTCTGCACCCTCTTCACACAGTCACCTCTGATGATCACGGGGTCCATGAGGGGCCTGGGCCTCCTAAAATCCACCACCAGCTCCATGGTTTTGCTGGTGTTCAGGTGTAGGTGATTTGAGTCACACCATTTAACAAAGTCCTTGATTAGGTTCCTATACTCCTCCTCCTGCCCACTCCTGATGAGCCCATGATAGCAGTGTTGTCAGCGTACTTTTGCACGTGGCAGGACTCCGAGTTGTGTTGGAAGTCCGATGTATATAGGCTGAACAGGACCAGAGAAAGTACAGTCCCCTGCGGCGCTCCTGTGTTGCTGACCACAATGTCAGACCTGCAGTTCCTGAGATGCACATACTGAGGTCTGTCTTTAAGATAGTTCATAATCCATGCCACCAGGTATGACTCTACTCCCAACTCTGTCAGGTTGTCCCTAAGGAGCAGAGGTTGGATGGTGTTGAAGGCGCTAGAGAAGTCCAGAAACATAATTGTTACAGCACCACTGGCTCTGTCCAAGTGGGAGAGGGATCGGTGTAGCATGTTGATGATGGCATCCTCCGCTCCCACCTTCTCCTGGTATGCGAACTGCAGAGGGTCGAGGGCATGGCAGACCTGTGGCCTCAGGTGGTATATGGCATCTTTAATAGACCTGCCATTGCTGTGTTCCTAATATTATGATTCCCAGAAATGGGGGGCCATATAGAAGTATTGTGGTGACCGAAATGTATGTAAACCTCCTTAAATAAAGTCTGCAATGGGCACTTTAATCACGATATCTGAATTGTTAGATTTGTAATTTAAAATGGTGAAGCAGAGGAGTAAATCAAGGAAAAAAATGTGTCTTTGTCCTAAACATTATGGAGGGCACTGTAACTGTTAAGAATTATTCACAAGTGTTGTTTATTTAAATAACTAGGCTCACATGAGATCAAATAAGATCACATTTTGTCTTCTACTGGCCTGCATTGTATTGACACATATTTATATTACAATGTACAGAAATATTTCATATCTGTCATTATCCACATCTACATACAGTATATATAGTGCCCTCCACTGTGGGGTCTCCACACATACCTACAGCACCTTCAGAAAGTATTCAAACTCCTCAACTTTTTTCTCACTTTATTATGTTGCAGCCTTGTGCTAAAATCATTTAAATTTATTTTTTACCAACATCATGCAACATTCAATACCCTAGAACAGGGGTCGTCAGCTCCAATCCTGGAGGACCACCATGGCTGCAGGTTTTCATACTAACCCTTTTCTTAATGAGTGACCTGTTTTTGCTGCTAATTAACTTCTTTTGAATTAATTTTATTTGACTTGAAGACTCAGACCCCTCAATTGTCTCTTTTTCCTTAATTAGCAGTCAAACAATAATGAGACACAAAATGAGCCAAAACGGGACCAGCAAACTGTGACCATCATACAATATCTGAAAATAAAGAAAGATGAAGGTCTCAGGAATGTCGATCTGTTCAGGTCCCCAAAACATTTGAACAAACCTCTTAGATAAGAGAAAATCACCAATTTCAGAAATATGTGCTAATGCACCACGAGAGCAGCAACAAACCATGGAATTAAAGAATGGATTTAATTAACGACAAGAATCGGCACCTCATTAAGCAGCTGTTTGGAGTGAACTTGGTTGGAGTTTGAGGCCCTGACTTAGTTGGTCTTCTGATGGTTCACTCACTTTGCAATTCATTTCTGTTTGGATGCCATTTAAGGAAAGAAATTAAGCAATTCAGAGGAACAAATCTTAAAAAAGCAATTCAATTAAAATGAATTTCACAAGAAGTTAATTAGCAGCACAAACAGAGCACTCATTATAATAAAAGGGCTAGAATGAAAACCTGCAGCCATGGCGGTCCTCCAGGACCGGACTTGGTGACCCCTGCCCTAGAATGACAAAGCAGAATCAGGATTTCTTAAAAATAAAATACAAACTATCCCAATAACAAAAATATTCAGACCATTTGCGCTGACAATTGAAATTTCACTCAGGTGCATGCCATTCTTCTGATCATCATTGAACTGTTTCCACACCTTCTCTGGAGTTGACTTCTGGTCAATTCATTTGATTGGAATTGTTAGGAAAACCACACAACTGTCTATAGAAGGCCCAACAGTTGAACAGAAACCAAGTGATGAGGTCAAAAGAATTGCCCACAGAGCTTAGAGATAGGATTTAACACATATCTGGAGAAGGCTACAAAACATTCTGCAGTAGTGAAGGCTCACAGGATCACAGAGACCTTCATATTTCCTTAAATAGGAGAAGTTTGTGAACAACTGTGACTCTTCCTAGAGCTGGCTGTTCAGCCAAATTAGGCAAAGTTGGAGAAGGGACATGGTAAGGAGGTGACCAAGAAGTCGATGGTCATGATGGCTGAGCTCCAGGGAACCTGTGTGCAAATGGGAGAAAGTTCCAGAAGGGCAACCATTTCTACAACACTGCACTAATCTGTGCTTTATGACAATGTGGCCAGATAGAAGCCTCTCCTCAATAAAAGACACATGGAAGCCTAATTGGAATTTAGAAAACTGTGAAAAGCAAGATTCTTTGGTCTTATGAAGCCAAAGTTAGCATTATGTGTAAAGCAGTGTTTCCCAACCTCGGTCCTGGGGGCCAACTGTGGCTGCAGGTTTTTGTTCCAACCAACTTCTGTTTTTAATTGGACTCCTGGGCTAATTAAGTGATGTGTTATTTCCCAAGTTCTATGTTTTGGGAAAAATATAGAAATTAGAAGACTTCTAGGTGTTGTAATTGTTTAATTAATTAATTATTTACTAATTAGTGGGTCTGATGCTAAGGTATTTGCAGCCTTTGATTATTCAGTGTTGTTTGCCAGTGTGTCTGCTCTGCTCATTTTTAATTGTCATTAATAAGAAACATCCATCCATCCATCCATTTTCCAACCCGCTGAATCCGAACACAGGGTCACGGGGGTCTGCTGGAGCCAATCCCAGCCAACACAGGGCACAAGGCAGGGAACCAATCCCGGGCAGGGTGCCAACCCACTGCAGTAATAAGAAACAACGAAGGGGAAAAACTGCACAGAGAAAGGGCAAAATATAATGAAATCAACAAAAGAGAGTTAAGCATTTAAATCGACAGCAAAAGCAGAAATATTTCTAAATGTCTTATAAATGTAAATATCATGCTGCTGTGCTTTTCTGAATGTAGAATAAAAGAAAAATAATACCAGCTAATTAAATGAGATCAGCCTTATCAGGTGTTGTCACTGATTAGGAATCTGGTTGGAACAAAAACCTGCAGTCACAGGGGGTCCCCAGGACCGAGGTTGGGAAACACTGGTCTAGAGGGAACCAGGTACTTCCTAATCATCTTTGTAATACCATTCCAGCTATGAAGAATGTTGAGGGAATACTGAACAGGGCAAAGCACAGAGACTGGGCTGACGTTTCATCTTCCTACAAGACAATGATCCTAAGTACAAAGCAAAGACCACAGAAATGTCCTTGAGTTTCACAGCCGGAGCCAGACTTGAACCCAGTCAAACATCTGTCAAGAGACCTGGAAATAGCTGTCCACTGCCAGTCTCCATCCACCTGACTGTAAGCTTGAGAGGATCTGCAGAAAAGAATGGCAGAAAGTCTCCAAATCCAGATGTCATGTCTAACTTAAGAAGGGTCTACAGTGTAACAAAGTAGTGCATAAAGGGTTCAATGTGGTATTTGAGTTTATATATAAGTGCTAAGGTCTGACATGATTACTCACATACTACAGGGACTTGAGCCTTGATTTTAGTTTAGATCAAAAGTTTATGACCTGATACGTACTGGGAATTAAAAAAAGTTGAAGTAAAATGACATGTGCTTGTGTTTTTATTACGTGTCACGCATGTGCGTCTGAGGATCTCCTTGCTGGCTCAGTCGAGGTAAACAGTAACCCACCATGGCGAGAGGGGGCACTGTCGCTAACTTTGTTTCCTTTTCTCCCCACAGCTCCCAGAAACCTCCTAATGAAGGAAATTAGCTCTGCCTCTTCCGGTCCTCCCATTAATAAAAAGACCGGGTGCCTCCACTAATTTGTCTTTTGATGAGACCAGTTCCGACGAGTGAAAGCTTTAGGAAAGCCTTCCATTGTTTTGTCTGCTATAACTAAACACTGAAGTTATTTTCTGTTTTGTTCCCAGCTCCCTTACGTTAAGTATTGCCAGACGACACCTGTTTAAGTTTATTGAGAGATTTGTGAGAATTAAAAGGGATTACCCGGTTGGTGTCCCAAATATTTGTGATTTGTTCCAGCTTTGTTTGAACCCGTGTTCGGCCATCTCACATACGGCAAAGTGATTGGCAAATTAAGTGCTATGGCGGAAAGAAAAAGACCAGTGACATTTACTGAATGTCAAGCAAATCAAAGAGGAAGAAGACAATACAAAACACCTAATAGGAATAAGAAGATGGGATCTGCAGAGTGCTATGTACAGAGTATAAAATACAAGAATAACAAAGGTGGAGAAATGCATGTGACCAGACCGGAGGTCAATTGGTTTCATTTGTAACATTTCTAAAATCTAATTTTCACTTTGTCATTCTGAGATATTGAGTATTGGTTGATGTGAGGATAAAACTGAATTTACATGATTTTAGCATAAGGTTTCAGCAGAGCAACGTGTGAAAATAGTGAAGGAGTCTGACAGCTTTCCTAATCCACTGTATTTGTATATTTTATTTCTTGCATTTTTATTCTTGGATTAAAGTATTAAAACCAAGTTCCTTCACCCTCGCTATCAATTATTTCACTCTCCTTTAATGAAAGTTGCTGCTCTTCTTGCCCAGTTCCCCGGTCATTTGCCCGTAGCAATGATACTAACATTGACACAGTTGTGTTCGAATCAAGTAAAGTAATCAGAGGAAGCTCCACATTCCTCTCCTGGAATACGCGATTTTGCAGGGTCATTGCCAGCATGGAATCAATTCCAAGGATGTAGAGAGAAGTATCTTCTTTTAGCTCTTCTGTGTTAGTGTGCGTGATTTCACAAATCAGAGACTTAATGTAAATATCAGGACTGGAGGCTGAGTTGGCCTGCAAGTCCTGTTGCACATTTGCCTTCATATTTTTCAGTTCTTCTGTTACGACAGTAAAAAAGCGCCTTCGGAGGGAGGCATTTTGAGAAAGCACATGGTTGTTTAAATTCTGAAAGTTAAACTTACAGACAGCTTGTTGAGGATTGTCCTGGAGCAAACAGTTTTCAAGTCCTTCGAGAATTTCTGATGACTCCATGATCATCATTCCTTTGGATTCAAGGAACCTTTGGAAGGAATCTTTGTTTAACAAAAGTCCAAGATTTAAGGCCCCCCAGTTAATCGACTGGCCTGAAAGTCCCATCCGTCTTCGGTAATGGCAGAAGGTATCCAGAAATGAATTTGCGGCAGCATAGTTGGTTTGGGCTGAGTTTCCAACAAATGAAGTGATAGAAGAGTAACACACAAAATAATCTAGCTGACAGTGTCTTGTAGTGTTATGAAGATTCAGGACCCCTGCAACTTTAGGCCTCATAACTTGCTCATAGTGAGATTTGTTCAAAGTCTGTATCAATCCATCATGTAGGACCACTGCACTGTGAAAAACCCCTCGGATTGGAACTTTGGGGAAAGTATGTCTGATGGCAGCAACTGCCTTCTCAACATCTCTGAGAATGCCCACATCACAGCAGATACTGGAGATGGTCGTTCCAAACATGTTGTTCAGATTTGCAATATCGAACTGTCTCTCAGGATTTGGGCCACTTCTGGACAGAATAACAATGTAGCCACCACCCCGCTGGGCAATGAACTTCACAGTCTCAAATCCCAGTCCTGACAGACCACCAGTCACTATGTAAACTGAATTCTTTTTAAAAAACATTCTTTGATTCTGATGGACTGGAATACAAGAAATATCCCTGTTTTCTAACAACTTATCCATAATAACCAATGGGATGGACTTAGTGGTGAAGTACGATCCTGGATGCTCAAGGGACATTGTATCACTACAGGAATAGACAGTGCTTTGCAAGCATTTACTGTTGAGGTTCAAGTCCTTTGTACCTAGTTTGATCGATTTCATCCACTTGTAGACATCGATTTTGTGCTTCTTTAAGAAAGCCTTTTGAAAAATATGGGAGACTTGAAGGACGTGAACATGAGTTTCTTCACTTTCAAATCTGAGGAGATTCTTAGACAATGGATGAGTCCCGTGGTTCTCACACACTATAACAATGTGTTTGGCAGTGGAAAAACAAACTTCTTGAAGAACTTGTGTGTCATACGGGGGCAAAACAACCACAGCATTGTATTTGTTGACTTGGCATTGTGAATAATGCTCAACTGATACCATCCATCCAGATCTACCAGCAGAAAACTGTAAAACTTTTGTTAAGCTTGACTCAGGTGCAGAGGTAAAAATAGCTAACCGTTTTTGATGCTTTACTTTTGGTAAAGTTATTTGTAATATTTCCCATGACAGTATAAAGTGGGATAGACATGGAGTTTCCATGAGAGATGGAAATTTGTGCCCATCATAACATACAGACTCGGGTAGAATAACTTGTGACGACGCCATTATGGGGAAACAGGAAACGATTGGATCTCCTACTTTCCATTTTTTTACATCCCTTCCCAGGCCAGCAATTACACCACAGAAATCCAACACTAACAGATTGTGTCCAGTTGACGCATGTTTATTCCAATACAGCGTCTGAGCAAAGCTCAAATCGGAAAAGCTGACTGGAAAGAAGTCACATGAATGAAGGCAAATCTTCTTAATCTGAACCTTTACGGACTGTCTCCCTGGGGGCTTCTCATTGTCAGTAGTGAGCTCAGCGTACAGACCAGTAATGTTGTAGGGGTCTGTTGTGCGGAGAACCACACTCTCAGAAGGTGAACTAGAAATCTTTGGTTTGCCATGATTTGAAATTTTGGTGGGCGTGCGACTAATGTCAGCTGTGTAAATGTGACCCTTATTTATTGCGATTTCTGGAAAATGTTTACCTTCATATGAAGAAATGACTTCTGCCAGAGCACACATGTCCTCATTGCTGACAGATGAAACATCAATCAGCTGGAAGGAGAGAGTAGCAATTTCTGCCGCACAGGCCCTGGTCATACCAGACAGTGCAAAGCCTGGATTTATATGATCAACGGTCCATTCACTTGTTCTGTATGTGATGGTTCTGACTGGAAATGCCAAGTTATTTTCTTTTAAATAGAGTATCATCTGGCGATAAGCCTCACAACAGCTTACTATATGCTCAAGTACCATTTGTGAGCTTAGATCACTAAGGTTTTGAATTCCCCAGAGGAACAGAATCATGTCAAAGCTGCGACCATTGACCTGGATGTTAGACTTTGTTAATAATTCATTAATCTCAACTGTGGACCCCCGGTCTTGTCTTTTCTGTGAAACAAATACAGATTTTGGATCCAAGTATGCCTTTAAAGTCCTGGCAACACCTAGCTGATCTGCAAACACCAAGGCTATAGGTGCAATTTGTGACACCGGTTTTTCTGTGACCTTCTTCCAGTTATTCTGGTAGAAGAACTTGGTCACAACAGAATTGTGTGTTCCCAAAAATCGGATGGTTACTTGCTGGAGTTCAGCTAACACAAGGCCCTCTTCGTTTGTGAAAGCGCCACACACTTCACAGATCTCAGGCGTTTCTTTTGTTGTTCTTAGGTACAGAAACATGTCCTCCTGTAGAGGCTGAGAAACAATTAAACTTCCAACAGCTGAAGGAAATCCTGGTCTGGGTTTGGAACTACTCATCACAACAACAGCTGTCATTTGCATGAAATAGTCTAAAATTACTGGGTGAATGCAGTATTCGTGGAGCTCTTCTAGGACCTCTAATGGGACTTTAATCTTTGTGATGGCTTCCTCAAATTCCTTTCCATAATTCACCTCCCTGAGTTGCCTCAATACAGGTCCATACTGGAATCCTGCTTGGAAAAGTTTTTCATAAACCTCATCAGATTTCACTATTATTGTACACCTTTTGTAGATCTCTTTCACTAAGATGTTCTTTTCATGCACTAAACTGTTATGCTGAACACTGCCGGAGGCAAATGTTGTCTTTGACGAATGAATTTTAAATGTAGTCTCTCCGGCAAATGGCTCTAATTGAAGCTTCAGCTCAATAAAATTCTGATTTATGGTACAAGGACTGTGAAAGCCAGCACTGATCCGAAGGGATCTCAGAGGCAACTTTGGTTTCAGGCTAGCAAAGACAGCGGCCAGTCCAAGTTCTACGTACAGAGCACCAGGCACAATTGCAATGCCATTGTTTTTATGCTCATAAACATAAGGCGAGCTATCAATAGAAATGTCACACACAAACTCTGTGCCATTGTTCCCAACGCAATGGAGAACAGGATGAGCCGAGCTTCCCACGGTTTCTTTACCTTGGCGTACCATTTCAAAAGATACCTCCTTCTTGATGCAATCGAACTGGTACCTTGGGTAAGGGCTTGGCAGAGTCTCGGTCCCTTGATAAAACTGTTCCCAGCTGATGTCAAAGCCTAGCTCGAACAGTTTGGTCACCACAGTAAGCAGAGTCTCGTAGTCCTTATCTGGTTGCACTATGGGAAATATTAGTGTCTCAGATCCTAAAATCTCTACAATGTTCCTTTGTAGTGCCCTTCTGGGACCAATTTCTAGAAATACAAGATCTTTCTTGCCAAAAACAGACGCTTTCACTGCCTGCTCAAAGGATACAGGTTCTCTAACATTCTTTGCCCAGTAGTGACCAGTGTTGAAATCTCCTGTGGAAACAAATTCTCCTGTTACTGTAGAAATAAGATCTGTGGTCATTGGTCCAGTTTGTAGGAGGCCAATTTTCTCCTCAATCACCTTCAAAATTGGATCCATCATATGACTGTGATAGGCAGCAGGGACATCTAAGGCATGCAAAAAAATACTCTTGGAGCTAAAAGTTGATGATAACTTCTGGTGAACATCGTCTATTGCCTCTGCATCACCTGATAATGTGCACGATCTAGGGCTGTTGAAGGCAGCAATACTGATTTTCCCAGAATAAGCATTAACAAAACCTAAAATATCAGAAACAGGAAAGTTGCTGACAACAAGCATCTTACCTCCGGTGACTTTGCCCTGTAAGAGACTTCGATAGTAAATGACTTTCACAGCATCCTCAAGGGAGAGCAGACCTGAGCAATGTGCGGCTGCAACCTCACCTACGGAGTGACCCAAAACAGCATTTGGCTTTATACCCCACTGACTCAGAAGGCTTGATAAGGCCACCTGGATGGCAAACAGCAATGGCTGGATGATATTTGGCTTGGAGAAATCATCATAGTCCATTTCATTTTCCAACCGGTCTAGAAGACGAATTGAATCGTAATCATTAAAAATGTTTTCAATTTCAATAATTTTCTCTCTAAATATATTTTCTTCCTTTATCAGTTGTTTGCACATCCCCTTGTAGGTGACTCCATTCCCACAGAACACAAACACTAAGTGTCGATCGGATTTGGAAGCTGCTATTTTCATCTTGACTGTGGTTTGGATCTGCTTACTTAAATTCCCAAGAGTCGATGTTACAAAGGCTTTTCGGTACCTGTGTTTGGCGTGACTTCTCCTACATGCAGATGTATATGCCAGGTCATGCAGCTCTAATGACACACTGCTGTCAATTTTCCTAACAATGTCAGCCATTGTCATATGAATGGCTTTCTCTGAGGCTGCCGAGAGTACAAACAGCTTCAACGTCTTTTGAACTCTGTGATTCAGAACCCGGGTCTCTTTGTATTGCTGCACCACAACATGTGCATTAGTCCCACCAAATCCAAAGTTATTCACTCCTGCGGCCCTACCAAATGGTCCACTGCTTTCCCATTTTTCTGCTTTAGTTGGAATTTTAAGATTGAGAGCTTCTGTGTCAATGCTGGCACTGTCTTTGGAATAATGGAGGGATGGAACAATAGTTTCATGTTGCATCATCAAGAGGATTTTGATGAGCCCTGCTATACCGGCTGCAGATTCAGTGTGTCCAATGTTACCTTTTACAGAGCCAATGACAAGGCTTGGAGAGCCAGCTGAACGAAATTTAGCAATAGCATTAGAGATGCTATTGGCTTCAGTAGGATCACCCACTGATGTTCCAGTCCCATGAGCCTCTATATATTGTATGTGTGAAGGGTCAACATGTTTGGAATAAATGCTGTGTAGAAGCTGCTCCTGCTGCATCATTGATGGCCTGGTGATGGGCATTACTGTTCTTCCGTCTTGATTTACAGCACTGCATGTTATGATGCCTCTGATACGGTGAAGATCTGTCATTGCCTGAAAAAAAAATAAATAAGAAATTTGTTGGTCAACTGATTTTAAAATTGATAATGTATTGTTATACACGTAAGTTTTGGAAGGTCTAACAGGTGTTGGTTTGGAGTGTCATGGGAAAGGAAGAGGGAGACACACTGTGACTAATACGGTTTCCATTTCCTGTAGAGTGGAGGAGAAGCTGCTGGAAGATAAATGATCTGACATTCAGTATAATCGCTGCAAGCCCCACCTCTTCTGGTCATAATACAGAGTTTTTAAGTTTTTAAGTTACGTTTTAAGGTGAAAGCTTGGATGGCAGTGAACTTTAAATTTTAATGAAAATAAGACAGAGGTTATAGTTTTTGGTCCTGGGGGCACCAGTGGGTCTATTTCTACTTCTGCTCCTGTGGATTTGGGTCCCCTTGCACAATATGGTACACCTGTTATTACAAATTTGGGTTTTAGGATAGATGAGGATTTTAGACTGGACGGTCAGATCAGTGCGGTGGTGAAATCTTGTTTTTTTCAGATAAGACGTTTGGCGAAGATAAAAAACATTCTTTCCAAAGATCAGTTTACAACAGTAATCCATGCCTTCATTACAACCCGGTTGGACTATTGTAATTCGTTGTATGTTGGTGTTAGCCAGTCCACCCTGTCTCGGCTGCAGCTGGTGCAAAATGCTGCTGCACACCTTTTAACTGGCACGCAAAAGAATGAGCACATCACACCTGTGTTATCCTCACTGCATTGGCTGCCTGTTCAGTTTAGAGTTCATTTTAAGATTCTTTTATTTGTTTTTAAGTCCTTAAATGGGCTTGCTCCACCCTACCTCGCTGAGCTGCTGCATATGCACTCTCCTTCCCGCTCACTCAGATCAGCTGGTCAGCTGCTTCTGGATGTGCCTAGGACTCAGCGAAAGCTCAGGGGGATAGGGCTTTTACCGTTGTGGCTCCAAGGCTCTGGAATTCACTGCCGATCCACATTAGACAGGCCTCGTCACTGCCCATTGTTAAGTCTGCTCTTAAGACTTACCTCTTTGGTTTGGCGTTTGATCCTGTGTGAGCAGTTGATTTTGCTCTGTTTTAACTCTGTTTAGTTGTTTTTACTATGTTTTAATTAGTTTTATTTATTGTATTTTATTTATTTATTTATTATTTTGTTTTTGTTTAAAATTTATTTTAGTCTATGTTCAGCACTTTGGTCAGCGGCTGTTGTATGTAAAGTGCTTTATAAATAAAGTTGAGCTGACTTGACTTGACATTCTTCATTCAGAAGTCAGCATTCTTTCAGGGACCTGCATTGGAAGAAAACGCTGCTCCGACTCTGAAGCATTATTTTCCGCCAGTAACGGCGTACTGCAAGATAACGTGTAGTGAATACACTTGACTTATAGTTTTATACTCTTTCTCTGTATGTTTAGCATTCATTTGCTCAGAGGTTGATGTGCTTGCTGCTTTGTGAGCAGCTCTTGTTTTCTCCACTTTAGCGGCCCACTTCTTATCTTCTTCCGTCAGCATCTTTTCGAGTTAAACCTGATTAAGTCAGTTTTTGTGTTGCAATTACTTAGTACGTTTTTCTTAAATTTTCACTTAAGCTGGCACTTAAGTGTTCAATCTGCCTTAAGAATGATTTAAGATATGAAGAGGTAGAGGAAGTGACGGCGAAGGTGGTAGGGAATGAAAACGGCTCCCGTACACATGTGCTGCATGGCCGCCATGCTGCCCGCGGACGAGAGTTGATTCTACAATAAAATAAAATAAAAATAAAAGGAGTAATAAAATTCATCACCCCGATAGCGGACAGTAGATGTCATGTAGTATATACAGTATGTACCAAATGTCAGGTCAATAGGTCAAACGGTTTGCGAGCTACAGGTGATTTAAGATCCTGGACAGACAAACGTACAGCCACGGTAGCGTATTATATAAGAAGATAGTCAGCTGCTGTCAAGGGAAGCTACAACGATGGCATCTATCATTTTTCATTTCTTTATTTCGATTTCAGTAAGGAACATTAAATGAAGTGTACAAGGGGAGCCCCAACTCTTTCCTTTTGGTGCTTTGTCTTTTTACAGTACGCTCAGCGTAAAACTAAGATCCAACTGTCCACTTATGACTGGATACACCACAGATTTTATGACGTTTAACTAAACACCCATTATGGTTTTTCTGAGGACCAAGAATAAATGTCACGGTGGTGCAGTGATTAAAATGCTGCCTCACAGCTGCAAGAACTTAATCTCTTAGGTGGATCTATCAGGGTCTTGTGGATGTGCTTCCTGTGACGGCAAGTGGGGACCACCCCTACTAGAACAAATGATCTTCTGTCCGTGTGCTGAAATCACCCAGGGTGAATCCTCCTAAATGAATGCACCTAAATCACCAAAGGAGAACTCCCACTCCCAACAGTCTTCAAAGCTGCAGAGCCTCCACATGCATTAAATGTCAGGGTGTCTGTGTGCTGCATTGTTTTAAGCGTGATAAACTCTCTGCTAAGGAGCTAATTTCATTAAGACACCCTGGAGCCTGTGGAGGTCTTAATCTGGCTGTTCCCAGACTCAAATCCTGATCCAGTCATGGTGCAGAGTTTAAGCATTCAATGCATTTCTAAATGGGTTTTCTCAAAGTATTCGAAATTTCTTGCACATTTCAATAAACCTGTACAGGACTGAGTGGTTTTGGAAAATTAATGGCTGGATAGATGAAGTCAACTGGAATTATAAGTTTCTGAAATTTGTGAAATGCTAATATTTTATTTAGCTGTTTACAGTACTCTTAGTCACTCTTAGTGATATATCCACTTCAACTGAGTGTGCTGTACAATTTATATATTTAAATGCTAATGTTTTCCACAGTGGCATTTAATGAACATAGTCAAATACAGAAAAAATGGAGGTGTTTAACATACTGTATCAAGTAAGGGCTGTGTAACATTAGACAACTTTTTCGGTGATTTTCTGTCGTAGCCTTCATTTACATAATCTTAGCCATTCTGAGGCAATCAGCGGTGCGTTCCCATGTACAGTCATGTAATGTGACATACCCAGTGACTCACGCTAGCTAGTGCATAACATACTCTGACAAAATCAAGCAGGTTTTGTGTTTAGTTTAAAGGGCAGGACAACTGACAACCAATTAAGGAAGTGAATACGGAGGTACCATGTATATCATGCAGCAACAAGGATTAAGAAGCAGAAGAGAAGCTCGTCTGTCTGATGTCTCGGGTTTTACATACCTTGACAGAAATCGCAGTATAGAAAATTTGCATGCAGATCTAATTTTAGTGTTAGTTTTGCAAAAATGTATCTAACTTGAAATCTGCCTATTTCACTTGTCATTAAACAGATGCCGTTTTCCACTTAATGGCGGAAATATTTGTTCATAATACTATGTGATATGTGGCCGGCTTTTCATTCCGGCCAATACCCCCAGGCCGCCAGCTGGAGCCTTCCCTGCAGCATGGACGTGCCCCGAGTTCCAGCAGGGACTCATGGACTATGTAGTTTTTATGCACAGCCCTGTTGGATACCTTGGGGACCACCAGGAGTCGCTGTAGGGAAGCTCGTGGACTCTTACATGCCCCCATAACCCGGAAGTACGTCATAATCCCAGGACAGGAAGAAATGGCGTGCTTCCGGGTTGAAGAAAAGGACTGTTTACCCTGACCCGGGAGGAATAAGGACTTGTGGGTTGTGGAACAGGAACCACTTCCGGGTCAGGGGATATAAAGGACCATGGGAAAGCCCAGTACGCTGAGCTGAGCTGGGTGGAAGGGTGGCAATGCATCTGGGAGTGGAGGATTGGTTATTGTTTGTGGAATTATTGATTATTATTGAGTATTGTGGAGTGGAGGGTGCTTTGTGCACAATTATTATTATTATTATTATTAATAATAAAACTATTATTTGGACTTTTATCTGGTGTCTGACGTCCAGTCTGAGGGTTCAAGGGGTCACGGAGACCTCAATCTTTCACAACTATTACCAGTAAAGAAAACGTTTGCAGCATTGTAAACAGCTAAATTAGAACTCTTATCACAGCTGCACTTGACACTATAGCTGTTTATGGAAGAAGTAGTTTTTAATTTCCATGTCCTGTCACGTATGCACACATGGGGCGCAGCTTAAGGGCTAAAGTGAATGTAGGTACCCACCAAGTCAGGAGTTGGCACTGTTTTATGACCCTTTATCTCTTTCTCTCTCTGAAGACTAGGTGATTGACGGCCCTTCCATCACTGACGTCATCTCCAGTGTTCGTTTTCCTGGACCCGTCCCTTTCTGCTGTCTATCTTCATAATCTAGAAAACCAGTTGCCTGCTTCAGTTTTGTCTTGGACTCGTGTCTCCACAATTAATTGTGTGTTTATTTTCCTCAAATTTTTCAAATTATACGAGGTCACTAAGGTGGTACCCCAACTTTTTATCTCTGTTCCTTGTATCTTATTATAGCCCATATAACTGATATGCTAGCTAGTCCGAATGATGTCTCAAAGATTATTTGCATGGTATTCAGTGAATAAGTTAAATGCTCTTTGCACAGCGATAAAGCTCGAATAAACTTAAAAGGAAGTAGATAATTTCCCAGGAGGGAATAAAAGGAAAGTGAGAGGTGAATTCTAATACACAAAATTTCAACAATCAGAAAGTCTGGAGTCTGGGTTTGCAGTAAACTAAATGTAAATTATAGCATTGTGATGTAACTATGTCTAAGGTTGATTCCTACTACTGAATTGCATATTTGAGAATTTTATTATCTGTTAAATGTACAGTGTAGATATGGGATTACGTTTGGTGGAAGAACAAGGAAATGATTACCAAAGTCCAATGCTTAAATCGATTATTAAAATTTATCATTTACCTTTGTTAAGGGTTTTAGAAGAACAATCCCACATCCTTCTCCCCTTCCATAACCATCTGCACTGCTGGAGAAAGGTTTGGAAGTCCCATCAGGAGACACCATCTTGGCTTTGCTCAGAGCGACATAAACTCGTGGTTCAATTATGCAACTGACACCTCCACAGATGGCCATATCACAGTCTCCTGGATGAGATAAAATACACAATCACTATCTGGAGTCAGTCGTTGTTGTACTCAGTCAGAGGATTAGAGATTCAAGATTACAAAAGTGAGAATTCCATAAGGATAGTGTTAACAAAATCAAAGGAATTCTCTACCCAAAAATGATATTTTCTTAATATGTTGTTTACTCCACATGGTTTGTAGTGATGGTCAAGAAGAAAATGATCTTAATCCTGTGTTTTCATGCAGAATGGAGATAAAGTTTTTTATATACCAGCACTCAATCGGGAACAATGCCGTACAAATGCAAATGATGTGAAAAAAATTATCACATTACTTGTACTGTATAATCCACATGTTAATTATCCAGATCTGTGTTCAGAACGGACAAAACACAGGCTTGTTTTGCTAAAATATTGTTAAATATGGAAGAGCCATCAACAATTAATGCAAGTAAAATGGTATCCAAGTTTTGAACTGAAGATCCACCTCACCCCCTCATTGATTGGTCAACAGTCCTTCAGGAAATGCAAGTCACATGGGATAGAAGTTTTGAAGTGAAGATCCACCTCATCCCTTCATTCACTGATCAACAGTCTTCTCATCCATTCAATCCAATGTGACTTGCATTTGATGTATGCAGATTTTTCCAGAAGTGTCTTTTTGAAAATATTTTAGCAAAAAAAAAAAACATGCATTTTGCCCATCTTGAGCATACGACTGGATAACTGATGTAGATTATGTGAAATCAGTAGTATTTTCTTTTGTATTTTTTCCACTGATATTTGTCACATTGTCATCAGCATTGGTCTCTGTTGGTTTTTATTATATCATAAACTTGTTTTTATCGCCATTCTGCATGAACACGAGATTAATCATTTTTCTTGGCCATCACTACAAACTACATCGTAACATATACAAAATATCATTGTAGAGTGGGGTATTCATTTAAACAACTCTAAAAATATTTTGAAAAATGAAATGGAATGATGACATATTAAAAAACAGAATCCACCTGAACATGAACGTTACCTGTTTTCATCAGTGTTTAATAAAGTACGTTTTTGTGTGTTGTGACATAGATCTCACATGGTTTCCCTAGTTACTTGAAATTGCAACATTGGGTTTAAAGTATAGTGCCATAACTCCTACACTCAGGAGCTGGTTGAAAACATTTTCACTATGCAATATTTTAATTTATTTTGTTTTTAATGTTGCTTTGTTTGCCTGGCAGTCTCCCACTGTTACCTGAGATCCTAAATGGCTGTGACATTATGTCATCATGGAACTGGCACGGCTACACGACACAATTTGTGTAAGTGATTGTATGTTGGCATATGATGTCATTCTTAACAAATCTGGCATAGGTAAGATCCATAGTTATTCTGATTATTTTGTGAAATCTTAACACTTAAAACCGTATTGTCCTTATTTTTTAAATATATCTGTAGTTACTTATTTTACATGTTAGTCTTTTTGCCACATTTTTTAGCATCTCTTATGTTCTTATTTTTGTTCTTTTCTAAGTACTGCAGGGTTTTTGTGCTTATTGAGAGGGAATTATTTTCAGATAGACACTCACATTTCATCACTTTAGACCATGAAAGATACGTAAGATCTTGCCCATTAGGCCTGTGCTCTTAGATATTATCATTTAGGATTGTACCGAAATCAAACAAATCACCAGGACAAGATAATATTTATCTTCAAGTGTTTAAGGAGGTTAAAGAATACATATAAAAACCCTTGACATACATTCTTAGGAAGTCACCGTGTACTGGGCAAAGTAAGAAGGACTGGAAAATAGCAAATATTATCTGTTTATATAAAAATGGTGATCAGGCAGATCCAAATACAGGCCACAGGCCAGTAAGTTTAATGTGCATCACAGGTAAATTAATGGAAGGAATTATTATGGAATTATTAAAGGAAAGATTAAGTAACACCTGGAGTTTTACTGAACATTTAGCATGGGTTCAGAAGAGGGAGGTCATGTTTTATCAACATGCTGCAATTATATGAGGAAGCAAAAAAAGGATATTATCAGAGTGGAGCATGTGATATTTATCTTGACTTTCAAAAGGTATTTGATAACGTGTCACATGAGAGGTTGGGACATCAAACTAAAACAAATGGGAGTTCAGTTTGTTGTACAAAATTGGCTAAGACGCAGGAAGCAGAGGGTGCAAGGAATCTTATCAGAATTGGGTGATGTTAAGAGTTGTGTCCAGCAGGGGTCAGTGCTAGGGCTTCTGTAAATGATATGGATAGAAATATAAGTATCAAGCTGATTAAGCTTTGCAGATGATACCAAGATAGGTGGATTGGCAGATAATCTGGAATCCGTTGAATCATTACAAAAGGACTTGGCCACAATACAGGCTTGGGCAGATCTGTGGCAGTTGAAGTTTAATTTCAGTAAATGCAAAGTCTTACACATAGAAAGTAAAAATGCTAGGTCTGAATACACAATGGCAGGTCTGAAAATCGAAAGTACACCTTGTGAGAAGTTTTTAGGAGTTGTAGTAGTTTTGACACAGTCAACTGCCAGACAGTTTTCAGAAGTCATTAAGAACGCTAACAGAATATTAGGTTATATAGCACCCTGAGGTGTAGAGTACAAGTCAAAGGAGGTTATGTTTAAGGTTTATAACACACTGGTGAGGCCTCACCTGGAGTACTGTGTGCTGTTTTGGTCTCCAGGCTACAAAAAAAAAACACATAGCAGTGCTAAAAAAAGGTCCAGAGAAGAGCAACTAGGCTGATTCCAGGGCTACAGGGGATGAGTTATAATGAAAGATTAAAAGAACTGAGCCTTTTCAGTTTAAGTAAAAGGAGGTTAAGAGGAGACATGATCGCAGTGTTCACAGTTATGATAGGAATCAGTACAGTGGATCTAGACTGTAACTTTAAAATAAGTTAATCAAGAAGACAGGGACACATCTGGAAAATGGTAAATTATGCACAAACATTAGGAAAGTGTTTTTAACATGAGAACCGCAGACACATGGAATATGTGACCAAGTAGTGTGACAGGCAGTAGAAGTTTAGGGACCTTCAAAACTTGACTTGATGTTATTTTGGAAGAATTAAGTGGATAGGACGGGTGAGCTTTGTTCGGCTGAATGGCCTGTTCTTGTCCAATTTGTTCTTATATTCTAATGTACTGTCAGGAAATTGAGCAGCACAAAAAGAATTAATACTTAGGACTGGGAAATGATTTAAAATTAAAAGACCAAAAAATATCTGAAAAGTCAAAACATGAAACATTTATCAAAATCAAAGTCAAAAAGGAAAGAAATGAGACTCAAGACCAAAGTAGCAAATGTGGAGGTTCATGAACAAACGTTAAGAGTTTCAGAATCAATTCAAATTACAGATAGCAAGTGGAGTGTCATATTGGTATTTAAACTGTTGAATAGATGACATCAGTGGAACCGTGCCCCCAGGTGACCAACAGATGAGTCTTACCAATGCAGTCTCTGAAATGACAGCACCCATACCCTTCACAAGCTTTGTGTCACAGGACTATAATAACATAAAATTTAAAAAGTAAACTACCTCTGATGAAGAAAAAAATAATAAACCCTGCAAGGAATATTCTAAATGACAATAAATTACAATTGCCACGTATAGATTTTAGAAAGGTCAATGCCAAAATGAGAAAACAATTTTGCAAGTTGGCCCATTCACAATAAGGGTACGGTTGGAGTCTTTTCTTACCACTATATACAAGTAGGCTAAGCACCATGTTTAGTACCTTTTTAAAATCTTTATTATTATTATTATTATTATTATTATTATTATTATTATTATTATTATTTTAAGCCAGTTCAGTCACAACATTTAAATTGTGTTAATATTTGACATGCATTTGTTCCCATAACTACACGAAATAATAAACGCAATACAGTGAATATGCAGAGTTAATTTGTTTTTTTCAGAATCTGAGTCATGTGTGTTGTCATTTTTTTATTAAAAAAATCCTGATATTTAATTTAAAAGTATTGTTTCTACTCTGAATCAATAGATTTGAGTCTGCCTGAAGATGAGAGTTAATGAATAACAGTGATGAATTAAAAAATAAACCGAACCTCCACCATCTGTGAAAGGAAGAAACTACTAACATTTCTCCATTTGCCATTCTTTAGCAGTTGGTAACACTGCTGCCTCATCGATCCTGCACTCTGGGTTCGATTCCCACATGTCTGGTTCTGTCTGTGAGTATCGTGCACACTCTGCTCATGCCTGCATGGATTTTCCACCCTCATTCCAAAGATGGGTGGTACTTCTAAATTGACACCATACAGTGGTAACATCATCTCAATTCCTTAATTCCCCCATCAAACAACACTCAATACCATAGAATGACAACGCAATATTAGAAATTTTGAAAGTTATTTAAAATAAAAAAACTGAAATTTCCCACTGATGCAAGTTTTGAGACATTTTCCTCAGTACTCAGTTGAAGACCCATTTGGGAGCAATTCCAGTCTGGAGTCTTCTTGGGTATGACCCGACAAACTTCACACACCTAGATTTGGGGATTTTCTGCCATTTTTCTCTGCAGATCTTCTCAAGCCATGTAAGGTTGGATGGAGACCATTTTTGAACATCTATTTTCAAGTCCTTCCAGAGATGTTCTTTTGGTTTCAATTCTAGCTGGGAATGGAGTTGACCGTAAGCCACTCCTGTATTATCTTTGCTTTATTCTGGCAGCAGGCCATCCTTTAGCCCAGTCTGAAGTCCAGAGTGCTTTGGAACAGGCTTTCATTAAGGGTATCTCTGCACTTTACTCAGCTTATCTTTCCCTTGACTCTGACTAGTCTCCTAGTCCCCCCACTGCATGATGAACCCACCAACATACTTTATGGTTGGAATGGATTTGTGCAGGTGATTACTGGTATCTGGTTTCCTCCAGATGGGGGTGCATTCCATTTGAACTGGAAAATCAGAATCTCAAGCTTCCAAGTAGGATATTTCAACTGGAATTCCCGCACACTATCAGAATTCCCTTCTGAGGTAAATGAAGCCCAGCATTAGAATGGAAGCCAGCCATTTGAATCTTGGTTTCATCAGATCAGAGAATCTTGTTTTTTAGTCTAAGTGTCCTTTAGGTGTGTTTTTGCAAACTCCAAGAGGACTTTTATGTTGGTTGTCCTTAAAATTTTTTCTCCTTGCTCCACTTCTCTGCAGGTCAACCTGGGTGACAACTGGATCTTGGTCACTTCTCTTTCTAAGACTCTTCTTCCCTTATTGCTCAGTTTGGCCGGACAGCCTTCTCTCTGAAGAGCTGTGGTTGTACCAATTGTATTCTATTTAAGAATCATGGAGAGTGTTGTGCTCTTGGGAAACTTCAAAGCTGTACAAGTTTTTTCTTGCCTTCCCCACATCTGTGTCACACAGTCTTATCTCTAAGCTCTACAGGCAATTCCCTCAACCTCATGGCTTAGATTTTGCTTGCCTTCAGACCTTCTATAGGAAGGTGACTACCTTTACAATTCAGTCCAATCAATTGAATTCACCACATGTGGACTGCAAACAAGATGTAGAAACATCTCAACGTTGATCAATACAATAGAATTTGAGCCAGACTTCAAGTGTCATAACAAAGGGTCTGAATACTTGTGTCAATGAGATATTTCAGTTTTTTACTTTTAATAGAGATTCCTAAAATCCTGTTTTACTATTTAATTCTGGTGCTTTGAGTATTGTATGATGAAGGAGTAAAGTGAGTTTAATCATTTTAGCTGTAATATAACAAAATGTGATGAAAGTGAAGGGGTCTGAGTACTTTCTGAAGGCACTGTACAGTAAGTGTACGTGAGTGGGCCCCGTAGTGATGTAGTGTCTTATCCAGGGTTGGTCCCTGCTTTAGGATAGCCTTTGCCCCTACACATCCCTGAATTGGATTACCTGGGCTTCAGAGTGTTTTATTTTTATTAATCATTATAATACTGAAATATAGAGTATTCTTTGTAATTGTTGTGTTTCAACCAAGGTTCTTCCCCTGTTTGGGGTTCAAATTTCTTTTTTATGTCTTATTTATTCACTTTTGATAAATTTGTTCATGTCATATTGTTGTTCATGTTTATTATTTGTATAATTATCTATTTGTTGTTAGTATTATTGATCGTTTAGTTTCTATTTGTCTGTGTATTTTCCATTATGTAGTATGTGTTTTGTGGGTGGTTCCCCAACAGGTGAGGATCCTGTCCATTACTGGCAAAGGACTTCCTTTAACTGTATAAAGGATAAAGAAAAACAAAAACAGTCCCCTGCAGATCATTGAAGGAGTTTGGTAGTTTTAGTCAGTTCTCTTTTATTAATATTGTGCTTTTTTGTGATTCCTCGATTACGTGACCTTTTTTCTCTGCCTTTGACCATTCTTTTGGAGTTTGTTTTGGGACCTGTTTACTACTGAGGTGCCTATTACAGGCAACTCCTTCTGTTCCTTTTGTGCTGATAGAATTTTTGTAAAATGCATAGTTTTATTTATAAAGATTCCTTCCTTGCCACCTTTTTGCTTCAAGCCAAAGGTTGATGGATCCTTTTACTTGTGGGGTTGTTGCTACAGTTTTTGGGATTCTGTGCTGAAGTACTCCATAGTTCATGACAGTAATAGTTCTTTGAAATACATTTACAGGTTCCAGTTACAAAAATGATTACATAGACATTATAGTAAATTTACGGAGAATAATTTAAAGTGTGTATAACCATGATAGCGAATAACATGAAACATATTTTAAAACTGTTACCTTGTTTTATAGCTTGGCAAGCATAGTGCAGGGCCACTAGTGAGGAAGAACAAGCACTGTCAATCGCCAGCGAGGGCCCAGTGAAGTTGAAGCAGTAGGAAATACGGTTGGCAGCAATGCTTGTGGCAGTACCAGTTCCATTGTAGTGGTCAATATTGCTGGCGCTGTTGTTCAAAATCATTTCATAATCATGATTCATGAGACCTGCGGCATGAGAAAAACATTCCTATCAGATTCTTCACTTATTAAATGTACAAGAGTCTTCAATCTGAAAAATTAAGGAAAATGAAGTTCATAACTGAGAAGGACCATTAGAACAATCTAGATGAGTAAAGGCCATTCAGCCCAACAAACCTTGCCAGTCCTGTCCACTTAATTCTTCAAATCAACATCAAGTTGAGCTTTGAAAGTTCCTAAAGTCCTTGGTCACAATACTTGGTCATGTATTCCATCGTTCTCTGTATAGAGAAAAACTTCCTAATGTTTGTGCAAAGTTTATCCTTAATGTGTTTCCAACTGTGTCCCCGTGTTCTTAATGAACTCATTTTAAAGAAACAGTCTTGATCCATCGCACTAATTCCCTTCATAATTTTAATCACTTCAGTCAGGTTTCTTCTTAAGGCTTCTTTTGCTTAAACAGAAAAGGCTCAACTCTATTAATCATTCCTTATAATTTGCCTCCTGTAGCACTGGAATCAGCCCGGTCACTCTTCTCTGGGCTTTTTCCAGTACTGCTGTGTCCTTGGTGTGTAAATGGTTGTGACCTTACTGGAGGGTAGGCATTTAATAGACAATTGATTAGGCTTTATTCAGGATGGAGAGGCCATAGTAGGGAGGTTGTTGTTGGTCTTTGTTGGCAATCATTAGAGTTGTAGGATGAGAGACTGAATGTTTGAGTAGTATCCACACCAGTGGTGAGAGAAGCTGAGTGACACTGCTGTTTTACCAAACTGTAAATCAACAATCATTTTTTCCTTTTTTACATATGTCATCTTTCTTTTTTCTATGATCTGCCATTACTACCTTTTGGTCCTGGATGGTCCCAAACCACTAACAGGGCATCTGCCTCTGCGGATACCAAGTGACAGTAATGTCATTGATCTGCTCATTGAGAAATATTTCAAAGAGAGCAGACCATTCAGTCCAACATAGCTCAATAATCCAATCCTAATTCCTCCAAAATAATATGAAGTTGAGTTTTGAAGGTGCCTAAAGTCTTGCCCTCTATGTGTTAATTTTTTCACGTCTGTGGTTCTCTGTGTGAATTTAAATTAAATTGGCTACATCATTCCATGCTGCATTTTTTCAAAGTTTCCAAAAGAATAATTTTCATTATTAAAAGAATGAGTTTCCTTTAATTTATTCCATATATTGGCATGTTTTCTTTTGCTTCACTTCACTTTTCATCCCCTCAGCTCCATGATAATACATGATTTGGTTTGTGCCATTTTAATCTATAAACTCTACATGTACCTTGACCAGGACAATTGGGAGGTTGGAGATTTGTTGTTGTTTCTTTTTGTTTCCTTTTATTCTTTGTAGGGATTTTTAGATAGTCTTCCCCTAGCCTAAACCCTGAACTTAACCCCACTGGAAAACAGGCCCTGATGTTAATCAGTGGACATGGGCGGTTCAGTGTAAGTAAGTAACGCTTCGGGTTGTGGTTATTATTTTGTTAGATAATTTTTTGATGTTTAGGAGGGGATAACCCTCGCCCCAACTCTTAACTTAAACCTACAGGGATTTGGTCCTGATGTTAAGTAGTTGAGGAGGGCAGCCTGATAGTGGAAGGAACAATTGGAGTTGGATTGGATTATATGTTTAGTTTTTGGTTTTATGTGACTGACTGATCCTTGCCTTATTCTAAACTTAACCCCTAGGGGTATGAGGCCCTGATGCTAAGCCAGTAATGTTGGGCAGCATCAGTAGACAAGGGATAGGAGTGAGGAGGACAGTGTTATTTATGTTTAGTGTGAAGGGAGGATGAGGAGGAAATAAATAAAAAATTTCTTGGACAATTTTGGTAGTGTAATATAGATAGGATTTGGTGGTCAGTGGTATGATGTGTAAAACACCTAATCGAAAAAATTATAGGACGTGATCTGTTGTGAACTTTAGGGTAGTGTTCTTTTGAATATCTAGTAAGTACTGTACTATTGAATCGATAGATTAAATTTTAAATTATTAATAAAGTGATGGTGGGCATTGGTTCGTTTGAACGGCCATAACTAAAAACAAATAATAAAAATATTTGAAATGAATTTGTAATTCAATGATAACGGTACAGATTGGATAAGTGGAGGGATAGTTATAGAGTAGTAGATGGATCATGGATTTAATTTGGATAGATTGAGAGATCCTTTTAAAATAAAAATATTTATGACTGGAAAAGTGTACCCATGCGTTGCCATAAGACTTATGTTCCCCTAACTTGACCACCATTTTCAAGTTCTTCTATTGCCATCAATTTGACATTCGTCATTAGCAGCCATTTCTAGGGACGTGGCTTCAAGGGTTGGGACCTGCAGTTAATCGATGCAACAAGAATAAGGGTCACCCGGGGGCTCCTTTCATTATCTATTCTGTGGATACAACCTCTTAAAAAAATGCTTTTCTATTGTGCTTCTCACAAGTTTTGTTCAGTTTGACCTCTTTGCTTATTTTCTCCACTTTGATTCTTGTCTATCATTAGGATTTGGTAGCTAGCTTTATTTTTATTTGTTTTGGTTTCATTTTTTAAGCACTTCTCCAATTTATCTCAGTAAAAAGTTACCTGTCCATTTCTCCACAGGACAAGTGGCTGCAGCAGTCATGGCTGTTGTGAAAAGATTTCTTAATTTTTTGCAAGACATTTTGTCTCAACTTGTATGGATTTTTTGGTACCCATATAAGGTTTTTTTTTAATAATGGTATCCACCTGAACAATGCTATTTTCCACTGAACTGTAAATCAACATTAATATGCCAGCTTTCTTTTTTCTTTGGTGTGCCATTACTACCCTCAGTCCAGGTTAGTCCTGAACTACTATCAGGCCATCTGCCTCAGTTGGTGCCTTGTGACAGTGATAACACCGATTGGCTCATTGAGAACATCATAAAAATGTATGATTAAAAGATAAAAGGAATCCAAATATTGTATCAGTTTTTCTGAGTTCTATAAGTAATTAAAGTTACAAAGATTATTTTGGGCCACTTCAACACCATTTTATTTTGTTTAGGGATAGGTCATTTTGTGAGTCCTGTAGTTAGGACGAAGCTCTGATGTCATTGACATGCTGTGTTTAAAATTCAGCACTAATGTTCCTTCCTCATTCTAAATTACAAATACACACAACTGTTTGGTATGCAATTTTGTTCTAAACGTTTTTCTGGTTAATGATTTTTTTTTCAATTGACATTTTTGACTACAATTCTGGTTTCGATGACCATATTTTTGATCCGCCCATTTTCCACTTTAACATTGTTGCCACTGCGTATCTTTCTCTGATCCTACTCCTTCTGATCTTCTAGTGATCCATGTCTAGTTGAGCAACAATATGCTAAGCAGAGCAGACTAGGCCACCCCATCTCAAGCTCCACCAAGGAAATTTGCAGAAGCATATCATCTTTCTAGTTTGTGCTAGTCCATCACCTTTCAGGGGAGCCATAGGAAGCTCCATGGGGTATCCTCACTACATGCCTAAACCACCTCATCTGATTCCTTTCGATAAGGTGAAGCACGCACTGTGCTCTGCACCTTGTCACTAGAGTCAAGTGTGATGCCAGACACAGCTATGACTTTACATTTGGACGATTTTTCTACATGGTGTTTTAAATCACTTCGAGACATAGAAAAAAAAAACATTGATGGAGTTCAGTTCTCCTGAGTAAAACATGAAAATCTTTAAATGAAATGATAATGTTTGAAATCCGTACCAATGAAGACACCTGTTTTACTCCCGCTAGCCATTTCCATCGGAATCCCGGCATCCTCCAGGGCTCGGTAGGTGCATTCTAGTAGGAGTTTTTGCTGTGGATCCATTCGGTCGGCCTCTGCTTCAGAAATTCCGAACAGTCTGTGGTCAAGCTCATTGAACCTACAATTTCAACAAAGTAGAGACTTCTTTTGTGAGCAACATGACCGAATGAAGCTTTAGAAATGATATTGTATGTTTTTATTCACAGAAGTTTAACACGTGGGTGGTGCAGTGGGTAGCGCTGTTGTCTCGCAGTTAGGAGACCTGGGTTCGCTTCCCGGGTTCTCCCTGTGTGGAGTTTGCATGTTCTCCCTGTGTCTGTGTGGGTTTCTTCTGGGTGCTCCAGTTTCCTCCCACAGTCCAAAGACATGCAGGTTAGGTGCATTGGTGATCCTAAATTGTTCCTAGTGTGTGCTTGGTGTGTGTGCGTGTCCTGCGGTGGGCTGGCGCCCTGCCCGTGGTTTGTTTCCTGCCTTGCGCCCTGTGTTGGCTGGGATTGGCTCCAGCAGACCCCCGTGACCCAGTGTTCTTCATGAACTCACTTTAAAGTCACAGCCTCGATCCACTGGATTAATTCCCTTCATAATTTTAAACACTTCAATCATGTCTCCTTTTAATCTTCTTTTGCTTAAACTGAAAAGGCCCAACTCTTTTAACCTTTCTTCATAACTCATCCCCTGTCATCATAGTCACTCTCTTGTGGACTTTTTCTAGCGCTGCTATGTCCTTTTTGTAGCCTGGAGACTAAAACTGCACACAGGACTCCAGATGAGGCCTAACCAGTGTGTTATAAAGCCTCAGCATAATCTTCTTGAACTTGTACTTGTACTTGTACACACATCAAGGCACTATATAACCTGACATTCTTTTAGCCTTTTAATGACCTCTGAACGTTGTCTGGCATTTGACTCCCTAATCCTTCTTATAAAGTGTACTTTTGATTTTCAGACCTCCCACTGTGTATTGAAATCTCACATTTTTACTTCCTATGTGTAACACTTTACATTTACTTACAGTACATTAAACTTCATCTGCCACAAATCTGCCCAAGCTTGTATGCTGTAAACATCCCTCTGTAATGATTCAACAGATTCTCGATTATCTGCTAGTCCACCTCGCTTGGTATCATCTGCAAAACTTAACCAGCTTGTTACTTTCATTCATATCCAGAAGAGCATATGCATTCACACAGTAAAGAGGGTTTGAATTAAAGTCCTCACAGGTGGCGCAGTGGTAGTGCTGCTGCTTTGCAGTAAGGAGACTGTGGAAGATTGTGGGTTTGCTTCCCGGTTCCTCCCTGTGTGGATAGCGCTTTGAGTACTGAGAAAAGCGCTATATAAATGTAATGAATTATTATTATTATTATTATTAAAGACCTCATTTGTAACCAATAAATCAGGAATAGTGGTGGGTATTCAATAAACCTCTGCACCTGTGCACTAGTCTGATTTTCAGAAGATATTTATTTAACAGTTTTTTATCAAAAACAAAAAATGCATGCATTTTGCCAGTTGTTAGCATACTGTTCTGCCCGAGAGCAAGAAGAGGACCAGGAGATGAAATGTAGTTAACATGAGAAATGAGTTAAAACCTTAATGATGAAACCTTTTCACACCTATGTCTAATCACTGTAGCAGCATGAATAATGAGGCATGCCAAAATACAAATGCTTGGGGTGCCAACAAAACCCCATTTAGTGCCAACAAAAAAAAGAAAACTGTAAATTAAACACATGCTCGATGGCGCTCTCTGCTTGGAAACAGCTCTTTTTAAGGTATGCTCTTTCTCTCTGTATCTCCCTAAGGTTGTCAGATCCAATATGAGACACTATCTGCCTGAAGCATCTCCCTTTTATACAGAGTGAACCAAAAGGGGCACGGCTTCCTTGGCTTTGTGTTGCCCTCCAGGGGCAGTTTCTCAAGTCTGTGAGGGAGAAAAGGAAACAAGACTATTAGCAACAGCGCCCCTTCTCGTCCTGGGGTGATACAACAAACCTTAGGTGGGCCTGAAAGGCAACCCTCAGGCACGCAAGCGTGACATCACTAAACAGAAATTAAAGTCCCAGAGAAAACAGTAAGACTGGAAGCCAGAAATTTGAGAAGAAAAAATGCACAAAGTTTGTGTTTTTATCCAAATCACAGATAGGGAATAAATCTTTGCACGCTGACGATGCAAGACATGGTGACGTCTGCAACAACATACACAATACAATACAATACAATTTATTTTTGTATAGCCCAAAATCACACAAGAAGTGCCGCAATGATCTCTAACAGGCCCTGCCTCTTGACAGCCCCCAGGCCTTGGCTCTCTAAGAAGACAAGGAAAAACTCCCAAAAAAACCCTTGCAGGGAAAAAATGGAAGAAACCTTGGGAAAGGTAGTTCAAAAAGAGACCCCTTTCCCCTTTATTTGATCTTTGATCTTTTGAACATTCCATGGCAACCAGGAATAACATGCTGGTAAATGGGAATCATAACCTGGTGCCACCGAATTGCAAAACAAACTAATCTCTCAGCACAATGAATTACTGTAATTAATCATTATATTCAGGAAATACAGTGGAACCTCGGTTTGCGAGTAACTTGGTTTACGAGTGTTTTGCAAGACGAGCAAAAATTTTTAATAAATTTTCACTTGATAAACGAGCGAGGTCTTGCAGTACGAGTAGTTTGTACTGTATACGCTTTGTTTGCTGAGCGTCATGTGATCACAACTGAGCTGATGGTTCTTTGCTCTCTCTCACTGCGGGATTGTGGGCAATCATCTCCTATTCTCCGTCTGAGTCGTCGTGCCTCACTCATATAGTCAACATCTGTACGAGCGTATAGTGTTTACTACAGCATTAGCATTGTGACTGTGTGCGCGCGCACGTGTGTGTGTATATGTGTGCTCACGCACGCTCGTGTGTGTGTGTGCTCGCGCATGCGTGTGTGCTGTGACATGCGAGTCCCCGTCTTGCACCCTAAAACACGAAGCTGAGTCTCAGTACTTTAGCAACACAAGCTTTATTCAGCTTGAAACAGCAACAGCGTGGTTATTTATACACAGACACAGCAGTCAGGCAGGGCCCTGCACATTTATAATGTTCCTTGTTCCTTGTATCACCCATCGACGGCAGGCGCTTATAGCATGTCCGCGATCTTTTCGGATTCGCTTTTACGGAGAACTGCTACAGCGCTGGGAGACTGCGATTGCTTTGGGACGCTCTTCCGCGTGTCGTCCTGTTGGGTGCAATCCCACAAGAGTTTAGAAACTCACTCACACCAGCCATGATTCTTTTCAAAGGTAAAGTGCAAGTTAATTTGTTTTATGTATTTTTACTTTATATTTTGTATTAATCATTTTTATATGAATAGTTTTGGGTTGTGGAACAAATCATCTGAGTTTCCATTATTTCTTATGGGGAAATTCACTTTGATATACGAGTGCTTTGGACTACGAGCACGTTTCCGGTACGAATTATGCTCACAAACCGAGGTTCCACTGTATAATAAATTTTTAGGAAAAAAAGCAACCCATATTCCCATGTATATTTTAGTTCTAAAGAATTTATTTTAAGAGAAAAAAAATTCTCAAAGTGAACAAATCAAAACACATACAACCAAATGACTTGATGTGTGGATTGTGTGACACAAGTAACATGAAATTTTTTTCATGGATGCTTTTCATAATGATTACTGTTGACCAACATTGCTCTCAATAGATGCCCATTTTACCAGAAAATGTTTCATCTCCATTCTCCATAAACACATGAGATTATTTTTTATTTCTTGGCAATCACTTCAAACCATATGGGGTAAGTAGCACAAAAAATATCATTTTTGGGAGCAGTCTTCCTTTAAGTGTTGTTATACAGCTTATAGTTCAGGAGTCTCCAACACGTCGCTCGTGAGCTACCGGTAGCTCGCAACCGATTTCCAAGTAGCTCACCAAAGGGTTAATGAATCCTACATAATTTGAAAACTTGATTAGTCAAATTAGGGGTGGGCGATCTTTTCAAAAAATCATATCATGATCCACAATCTGAATTGCAATCTATGTTTTCAATGTGGCTTACACTTAAGAGAATATCCGGACTCAAACTCATCAAGACCTAAGTAACACTTTATTTTAAATATCAAACAAAGTTGAATTCAATTGTTCTCTCGTTCGCTAGCTAAGCGGAGTTAAGGCACACGCCCCCAAATGGGTGAGAGAGTGAGGAAGGCCCCTCTCCTCGGCCCGCTGCGTGGATCTTGGATTCGCACAAATAAATCAGTACTGAACTCTGATACATAGTGAAATGAGAGAAGTCGCAAAATCAACTGGAATGTTCAAGCAAGTTATAGAAAAAAACTCGATCTAAATCTGTTAAGTAGTTCTCTCGTGAAAAGAAGACAGACATACAGACAGAGAGACATTGGATTTTATATTTTATATATTAGTAAACCTTCAAAATAATGTGCAGTTAAAGTCTCAACAGAATTCTCAGCATTTCTGGAGCTTCATAGAGTCAGATAACTATAAGAATCTTCAAAAAGCAGCTCTGAAAATGTGTGCTTTGTTTGGGTCTCCATACCTCTGTGAGTCTGACATTAATGTCATGAAATCGAAGTTCAGAACACGATTGACAGACGAACATTTAAATGACTCCATAAGAGTGGACCTGAGTGTCTCCTCTCCACCAGACACCTGCCTCTCTTGTTGACTCCATGCAGTGCCAGTCATCTGACCAACTAAAAAACACATCACACATGCAACTGGACATGTGAATAAAGTGACACAGTGACATGGAACAAAATGACAAATTAATAAGTCATATCTGTGTATTGTTAATTGCATTGTTTTGTTTTGACAGCATTCATGTTTTAATTCAATAGTGTGAGACACACTAGAAAATGCATACAGACTTACAAAATGGACTTGCAGGTGAACTAAATATTTTTTGTGATGTTTTAACGCAAAATGTGAGTTATGGACACCAACATTTTGTAAATGATCAGGCAAAACAAGCGTATTCAGTTTGTTTGGGTTGAAATAAACTATGAGAATATCCATCCATCCATCCATCCTCTTCCGCTTATCCGAGGTCGGGTCGCGGGGGCAGCAGCTTGAGCAGAGATGCCCAGACTTCCCTCTCCCTGGCCACTTCTTCTAGCTCTTCCGGGAGAATCCTGAGGCGTTCCCAGGCCAGCCGGGAGACATAGTCCCTCCAGTGTGTCCTGGGTCTTCCCCGGGGCCTCCTCCCAGTTGGACGTGCCCGGAACACCTCACCAGGGAGGCGTCCAGGAGGCATCCTGATCAAATGCCCGAGCCACCTCATCTGACTCCTCTCGATGTGGAGGAGCAGCGGCTCTACTCTGAGTCCCTCCCGGATGACTGAGCTTCTCACCCTATCTTTAAGGGAGAGCCCAGACACCCTACGGAGGAAACTCATTTCAGCCGCTTGTATTCGCGATCTCGTTCT